>NC_056739.1:1061959127-1061976983 GCF_019279795.1 Protopterus annectens
AGTGTTAATGTGATATCAGCATATGTTACCGGTGAGATAGCTTACATTAAGAGTTAATGTGATATCAGCATATGTTACCGGTGAGATAGCTTACATTAAGAGTTAATGTGATATCAGCATATGTTACCGGTGAGATAGCTTACATTAAGAGTTAATGTGATATCAGCATATGTTACCGGTGAGATAGCTTACATTAAGAGTTAATGTGATATCAGCATATGTTACCGGTGAGATAGCTTACATTAAGAGTTAATGTGATATCAGCATATGTTACCGGTGAGATAGCTTACATTAAGAGTTAATGTGATATCAGCATATGTTACCGGTGAGATAGCTTACATTAAGAGTTAATGTGATATCAGCATATGTTACGGTGAGATAGCTTACATTAAGAGTTAATGTGATATCAGCATATGTTACCGGTGAGATAGCTTACATTAAGAGTTAATGTGATATCAGCATATGTTACTGGTGAGATAGCTTACATTAAGAGTTAATGTGATATCAGCATATGTTACCGGTGAGATAGCTTACATTAAGAGTTAATGTGATATCAGCATATGTTACCGGTGAGATAGCTTACATTAAGAGTTAATGTGATATCAGCATATGTTACGGTGAGATAGCTTACATTAAGAGTTAATGTGATATCAGCATATGTTACCGGTGAGATAGCTTACATTAAGAGTTAATGTGATATCAGCATATGTTACCGGTGAGATAGCTTACATTAAGAGTTAATGTGATATCAGCATATGTTACCGGTGAGATAGCTTACATTAAGAGTTAATGTGATATCAGCATATGTTACGGTGAGATAGCTTACATTAAGAGTTAATGTGATATCAGCATATGTTACTGGTGAGATAGCTTACATTAAGAGTTAATGTGATATCAGCATATGTTACCGGTGAGATAGCTTACATTAAGAGTTAATGTGATATCAGCATATGTTACCGGTGAGATAGCTTACATTAAGAGTTAATGTGATATCAGCATATGTTACCGGTGAGATAGCTTACATTAAGAGTTAATGTGATATCAGCATATGTTACCGGTGAGATAGCTTACATTAAGAGTTAATGTGATATCAGCATATGTTACCGGTGAGATAGCTTACATTAAGAGTTAATGTGATATCAGCATATGTTACCGGTGAGATAGCTTACATTAAGAGTTAATGTGATATCAGCATATGTTCCGGTGAGATAGCTTACATTAAGAGTTAATGTGATATCAGCATATGTTACCGGTGAGATAGCTTACATTAAGAGTTAATGTGATATCAGCATATGTTACCGGTGAGATAGCTTACATTAAGAGTTAATGTGATATCAGCATATGTTACGGTGAGATAGCTTACATTAAGAGTTAATGTGATATCAGCATATGTTACCGGTGAGATAGCTTACATTAAGAGTTAATGTGATATCAGCATATGTTACCGGTGAGATAGCTTACATTAAGAGTTAATGTGATATCAGCATATGTTAACGTGAGATAGCTTACATTAAGAGTTAATGTGATATCAGCATATGTTACCGGTGAGATAGCTTACATTAAGAGTTAATGTGATATCAGCATATGTTACCGGTGAGATAGCTTACATTAAGAGTTAATGTGATATCAGCATATGTTACCGGTGAGATAGCTTACATTAAGAGTTAATGTGATATCAGCATATGTTACCGGTGAGATAGCTTACATTAAGAGTTAATGTGATATCAGCATATGTTACCGGTGAGATAGCTTACATTAAGAGTTAATGTGATATCAGCATATGTTACCGGTGAGATAGCTTACATTAAGAGTTAATGTGATATCAGCATATGTTACCAGTGAGATAGCTTACATTAAGAGTTAATGTGATATCAGCATATGTTACCGGTGAGATAGCTTACATTAAGAGTTAATGTGATATCAGCATATGTTACCGGTGAGATAGCTTACATTAAGAGTTAATGTGATATCAGCATATGTTACCGGTGAGATAGCTTACATTAAGAGTTAATGTGATATCAGCATATGTTACCAGTGAGATAGCTTACATTAAGAGTTAATGTGATATCAGCATATGTTACCGGTGAGATAGCTTACATTAAGAGTTAATGTGATATCAGCATATGTTACGGTGAGATAGCTTACATTAAGAGTTAATGTGATATCAGCATATGTTACCGGTGAGATAGCTTACATTAAGAGTTAATGTGATATCAGCATATGTTACCGGTGAGATAGCTTACATTAAGAGTTAATGTGATATCAGCATATGTTACCGGTGAGATAGCTTACATTAAGAGTTAATGTGATATCAGCATATGTTACCGGTGAGATAGCTTACATTAAGAGTTAATGTGATATCAGCATATGTTACCGGTGAGATAGCTTACATTAAGAGTTAATGTGATATCAGCATATGTTACCGGTGAGATAGCTTACATTAAGAGTTAATGTGATATCAGCATATGTTACCGGTGAGATAGCTTACATTAAGAGTTAATGTGATATCAGCATATGTTACCGGTGAGATAGCTTACATTAAGAGTTAATGTGATATCAGCATATGTTACGGTGAGATAGCTTACATTAAGAGTTAATGTGATATCAGCATATGTTACCGGTGAGATAGCTTACATTAAGAGTTAATGTGATATCAGCATATGTTACCGGTGAGATAGCTTACATTAAGAGTTAATGTGATATCAGCATATGTTACCGGTGAGATAGCTTACATTAAGAGTTAATGTGATATCAGCATATGTTACCGGTGAGATAGCTTACATTAAGAGTTAATGTGATATCAGCATATGTTTACGGTGAGATAGCTTACATTAAGAGTTAATGTGATATCAGCATATGTTACCGGTGAGATAGCTTACATTAAGAGTTAATGTGATATCAGCATATGTTACCGGTGAGATAGCTTACATTAAGAGTTAATGTGATATCAGCATATGTTACCGGTGAGATAGCTTACATTAAGAGTTAATGTGATATCAGCATATGTTACCGGTGAGATAGCTTACATTAAGAGTTAATGTGATATCAGCATATGTTACCGGTGAGATAGCTTACATTAAGAGTTAATGTGATATCAGCATATGTTACCGGTGAGATAGCTTACATTAAGAGTTAATGTGATATCAGCATATGTTACCGGTGAGATAGCTTACATTAAGAGTTAATGTGATATCAGCATATGTTACCGGTGAGATAGCTTACATTAAGAGTTAATGTGATATCAGCATATGTTACGGTGAGATAGCTTACATTAAGAGTTAATGTGATATCAGCATATGTTACCAGTGAGATAGCTTACATTAAGAGTTAATGTGATATCAGCATATGTTACCGGTGAGATAGCTTACATTAAGAGTTAATGTGATATCAGCATATGTTACCGGTGAGATAGCTTACATTAAGAGTTAATGTGATATCAGCATATGTTACCGGTGAGATAGCTTACATTAAGAGTTAATGTGATATCAGCATATGTTACCGGTGAGATAGCTTACATTAAGAGTTAATGTGATATCAGCATATGTTACCGGTGAGATAGCTTACATTAAGAGTTAATGTGATATCAGCATATGTTACCGGTGAGATAGCTTACATTAAGAGTTAATGTGATATCAGCATATGTTACCGGTGAGATAGCTTACATTAAGAGTTAATGTGATATCAGCATATGTTACCGGTGAGATAGCTTACATTAAGAGTTAATGTGATATCAGCATATGTTACCGGTGAGATAGCTTACATTAAGAGTTAATGTGATATCAGCATATGTTACCGGTGAGATAGCTTACATTAAGAGTTAATGTGATATCAGCATATGTTACCGGTGAGATAGCTTACATTAAGAGTTAATGTGATATCAGCATATGTTACCAGTGAGATAGCTTACATTAAGAGTTAATGTGATATCAGCATATGTTACCAGTGAGATAGCTTACATTAAGAGTTAATGTGATATCAGCATATGTTACCGGTGAGATAGCTTACATTAAGAGTTAATGTGATATCAGCATATGTTACGGTGAGATAGCTTACATTAAGAGTTAATGTGATATCAGCATATGTTACCGGTGAGATAGCTTACATTAAGAGTTAATGTGATATCAGCATATGTTACCGGTGAGATAGCTTACATTAAGAGTTAATGTGATATCAGCATATGTTACCGGTGAGATAGCTTACATTAAGAGTTAATGTGATATCAGCATATGTTACCGGTGAGATAGCTTACATTAAGAGTTAATGTGATATCAGCATATGTTACCGTGAGATAGCTTACATTAAGAGTTAATGTGATATCAGCATATGTTACCAGTGAGATAGCTTACATTAAGAGTTAATGTGATATCAGCATATGTTACCGGTGAGATAGCTTACATTAAGAGTTAATGTGATATCAGCATATGTTACCGGTGAGATAGCTTACATTAAGAGTTAATGTGATATCAGCATATGTTACCGTGAGATAGCTTACATTAAGAGTTAATGTGATATCAGCATATGTTACCGGTGAGATAGCTTACATTAAGAGTTAATGTGATATCAGCATATGTTACCGGTGAGATAGCTTACATTAAGAGTTAATGTGATATCAGCATATGTTACCGGTGAGATAGCTTACATTAAGAGTTAATGTGATATCAGCATATGTTACCAGTGAGATAGCTTACATTAAGAGTTAATGTGATATCAGCATATGTTACCGGTGAGATAGCTTACATTAAGAGTTAATGTGATATCAGCATATGTTACCGGTGAGATAGCTTACATTAAGAGTTAATGTGATATCAGCATATGTTACCGGTGAGATAGCTTACATTAAGAGTTAATGTGATATCAGCATATGTTACCGGTGAGATAGCTTACATTAAGAGTTAATGTGATATCAGCATATGTTACCGGTGAGATAGCTTACATTAAGAGTTAATGTGATATCAGCATATGTTACCGGTGAGATAGCTTACATTAAGAGTTAATGTGATATCAGCATATGTTACCGGTGAGATAGCTTACATTAAGAGTTAATGTGATATCAGCATATGTTACCGGTGAGATAGCTTACATTAAGAGTTAATGTGATATCAGCATATGTTACCGTGAGATAGCTTACATTAAGAGTTAATGTGATATCAGCATATGTTACCGGTGAGATAGCTTACATTAAGAGTTAATGTGATATCAGCATATGTTACCGGTGAGATAGCTTACATTAAGAGTTAATGTGATATCAGCATATGTTACTGGTGAGATAGCTTACATTAAGAGTTAATGTGATATCAGCATATGTTACCGGTGAGATAGCTTACATTAAGAGTTAATGTGATATCAGCATATGTTACCGGTGAGATAGCTTACATTAAGAGTTAATGTGATATCAGCATATGTTACCGGTGAGATAGCTTACATTAAGAGTTAATGTGATATCAGCATATGTTACCGGTGAGATAGCTTACATTAAGAGTTAATGTGATATCAGCATATGTTACTGTGAGATAGCTTACATTAAGAGTTAATGTGATATCAGCATATGTTACCGGTGAGATAGCTTACATTAAGAGTTAATGTGATATCAGCATATGTTACCGGTGAGATAGCTTACATTAAGAGTTAATGTGATATCAGCATATGTTACCGGTGAGATAGCTTACATTAAGAGTTAATGTGATATCAGCATATGTTACCGGTGAGATAGCTTACATTAAGAGTTAATGTGATATCAGCATATGTTACCGGTGAGATAGCTTACATTAAGAGTTAATGTGATATCAGCATATGTTACCGGTGAGATAGCTTACATTAAGAGTTAATGTGATATCAGCATATGTTACCGGTGAGATAGCTTACATTAAGAGTTAATGTGATATCAGCATATGTTACCGGTGAGATAGCTTACATTAAGAGTTAATGTGATATCAGCATATGTTACGGTGAGATAGCTTACATTAAGAGTTAATGTGATATCAGCATATGTTACCGGTGAGATAGCTTACATTAAGAGTTAATGTGATATCAGCATATGTTACCGGTGAGATAGCTTACATTAAGAGTTAATGTGATATCAGCATATGTTACCGGTGAGATAGCTTACATTAAGAGTTAATGTGATATCAGCATATGTTACCGGTGAGATAGCTTACATTAAGAGTTAATGTGATATCAGCATATGTTACGGTGAGATAGCTTACATTAAGAGTTAATGTGATATCAGCATATGTTACCGGTGAGATAGCTTACATTAAGAGTTAATGTGATATCAGCATATGTTACCGGTGAGATAGCTTACATTAAGAGTTAATGTGATATCAGCATATGTTACCGGTGAGATAGCTTACATTAAGAGTTAATGTGATATCAGCATATGTTACCGGTGAGATAGCTTACATTAAGAGTTAATGTGATATCAGCATATGTTACCGGTGAGATAGCTTACATTAAGAGTTAATGTGATATCAGCATATGTTACCGGTGAGATAGCTTACATTAAGAGTTAATGTGATATCAGCATATGTTACCGGTGAGATAGCTTACATTAAGAGTTAATGTGATATCAGCATATGTTACCGGTGAGATAGCTTACATTAAGAGTTAATGTGATATCAGCATATGTTACCGGTGAGATAGCTTACATTAAGAGTTAATGTGATATCAGCATATGTTACCGGTGAGATAGCTTACATTAAGAGTTAATGTGATATCAGCATATGTTACGGTGAGATAGCTTACATTAAGAGTTAATGTGATATCAGCATATGTTACTGGTGAGATAGCTTACATTAAGAGTTAATGTGATATCAGCATATGTTACCGGTGAGATAGCTTACATTAAGAGTTAATGTGATATCAGCATATGTTACCGGTGAGATAGCTTACATTAAGAGTTAATGTGATATCAGCATATGTTACCGGTGAGATAGCTTACATTAAGAGTTAATGTGATATCAGCATATGTTACCGGTGAGATAGCTTACATTAAGAGTTAATGTGATATCAGCATATGTTACCGGTGAGATAGCTTACATTAAGAGTTAATGTGATATCAGCATATGTTACCAGTGAGATAGCTTACATTAAGAGTTAATGTGATATCAGCATATGTTACCGGTGAGATAGCTTACATTAAGAGTTAATGTGATATCAGCATATGTTACCGGTGAGATAGCTTACATTAAGAGTTAATGTGATATCAGCATATGTTACCGGTGAGATAGCTTACATTAAGAGTTAATGTGATATCAGCATATGTTACCGGTGAGATAGCTTACATTAAGAGTTAATGTGATATCAGCATATGTTACCGGTGAGATAGCTTACATTAAGAGTTAATGTGATATCAGCATATGTTACCGGTGAGATAGCTTACATTAAGAGTTAATGTGATATCAGCATATGTTACCGGTGAGATAGCTTACATTAAGAGTTAATGTGATATCAGCATATGTTACCGGTGAGATAGCTTACATTAAGAGTTAATGTGATATCAGCATATGTTACCGGTGAGATAGCTTACATTAAGAGTTAATGTGATATCAGCATATGTTACCGGTGAGATAGCTTACATTAAGAGTTAATGTGATATCAGCATATGTTACCGGTGAGATAGCTTACATTAAGAGTTAATGTGATATCAGCATATGTTACCGGTGAGATAGCTTACATTAAGAGTTAATGTGATATCAGCATATGTTACCGGTGAGATAGCTTACATTAAGAGTTAATGTGATATCAGCATATGTTACCGGTGAGATAGCTTACATTAAGAGTTAATGTGATATCAGCATATGTTAACGGTGAGATAGCTTACATTAAGAGTTAATGTGATATCAGCATATGTTACCGGTGAGATAGCTTACATTAAGAGTTAATGTGATATCAGCATATGTTACCGGTGAGATAGCTTACATTAAGAGTTAATGTGATATCAGCATATGTTACCGGTGAGATAGCTTACATTAAGAGTTAATGTGATATCAGCATATGTTACCGGTGAGATAGCTTACATTAAGAGTTAATGTGATATCAGCATATGTTACGGTGAGATAGCTTACATTAAGAGTTAATGTGATATCAGCATATGTTACCGGTGAGATAGCTTACATTAAGAGTTAATGTGATATCAGCATATGTTACCGGTGAGATAGCTTACATTAAGAGTTAATGTGATATCAGCATATGTTACCGGTGAGATAGCTTACATTAAGAGTTAATGTGATATCAGCATATGTTACCGGTGAGATAGCTTACATTAAGAGTTAATGTGATATCAGCATATGTTACCGGTGAGATAGCTTGCATTAAGAGTTAATGTGATATCAGCATATGTTACCGGTGAGATAGCTTACATTAAGAGTTAATGTGATATCAGCATATGTTACCGGTGAGATAGCTTACATTAAGAGTTAATGTGATATCAGCATATGTTACCAGTGAGATAGCTTACATTAAGAGTTAATGTGATATCAGCATATGTTACCGGTGAGATAGCTTACATTAAGAGTTAATGTGATATCAGCATATGTTACCGGTGAGATAGCTTACATTAAGAGTTAATGTGATATCAGCATATGTTACCGGTGAGATAGCTTACATTAAGAGTTAATGTGATATCAGCATATGTTACCAGTGAGATAGCTTACATTAAGAGTTAATGTGATATCAGCATATGTTACCGGTGAGATAGCTTACATTAAGAGTTAATGTGATATCAGCATATGTTACCGGTGAGATAGCTTACATTAAGAGTTAATGTGATATCAGCATATGTTACGGTGAGATAGCTTACATTAAGAGTTAATGTGATATCAGCATATGTTACCGGTGAGATAGCTTACATTAAGAGTTAATGTGATATCAGCATATGTTACCGGTGAGATAGCTTACATTAAGAGTTAATGTGATATCAGCATATGTTACCGGTGAGATAGCTTACATTAAGAGTTAATGTGATATCAGCATATGTTACCGGTGAGATAGCTTACATTAAGAGTTAATGTGATATCAGCATATGTTACCGGTGAGATAGCTTACATTAAGAGTTAATGTGATATCAGCATATGTTACCAGTGAGATAGCTTACATTAAGAGTTAATGTGATATCAGCATATGTTACCGGTGAGATAGCTTACATTAAGAGTTAATGTGATATCAGCATATGTTACTGGTGAGATAGCTTACATTAAGAGTTAATGTGATATCAGCATATGTTACCGGTGAGATAGCTTACATTAAGAGTTAATGTGATATCAGCATATGTTACCGGTGAGATAGCTTACATTAAGAGTTAATGTGATATCAGCATATGTTACCGGTGAGATAGCTTACATTAAGAGTTAATGTGATATCAGCATATGTTACCGGTGAGATAGCTTACATTAAGAGTTAATGTGATATCAGCATATGTTACCGGTGAGATAGCTTACATTAAGAGTTAATGTGATATCAGCATATGTTACCGGTGAGATAGCTTACATTAAGAGTTAATGTGATATCAGCATATGTTACGGTGAGATAGCTTACATTAAGAGTTAATGTGATATCAGCATATGTTACCGGTGAGATAGCTTACATTAAGAGTTAATGTGATATCAGCATATGTTACCGGTGAGATAGCTTACATTAAGAGTTAATGTGATATCAGCATATGTTACCGGTGAGATAGCTTACATTAAGAGTTAATGTGATATCAGCATATGTTACCAGTGAGATAGCTTACATTAAGAGTTAATGTGATATCAGCATATGTTACTGGTGAGATAGCTTACATTAAGAGTTAATGTGATATCAGCATATGTTACCGGTGAGATAGCTTACATTAAGAGTTAATGTGATATCAGCATATGTTACCGGTGAGATAGCTTACATTAAGAGTTAATGTGATATCAGCATATGTTACCGTGAGATAGCTTACATTAAGAGTTAATGTGATATCAGCATATGTTACCGGTGAGATAGCTTACATTAAGAGTTAATGTGATATCAGCATATGTTACTGGTGAGATAGCTTACATTAAGAGTTAATGTGATATCAGCATATGTTACCGGTGAGATAGCTTACATTAAGAGTTAATGTGATATCAGCATATGTTACCGGTGAGATAGCTTACATTAAGAGTTAATGTGATATCAGCATATGTTACCGGTGAGATAGCTTACATTAAGAGTTAATGTGATATCAGCATATGTTACTGGTGAGATAGCTTACATTAAGAGTTAATGTGATATCAGCATATGTTACCGGTGAGATAGCTTACATTAAGAGTTAATGTGATATCAGCATATGTTACCGGTGAGATAGCTTACATTAAGAGTTAATGTGATATCAGCATATGTTACCGGTGAGATAGCTTACATTAAGAGTTAATGTGATATCAGCATATGTTACCGGTGAGATAGCTTACATTAAGAGTTAATGTGATATCAGCATATGTTACCGGTGAGATAGCTTACATTAAGAGTTAATGTGATATCAGCATATGTTACCGGTGAGATAGCTTACATTAAGAGTTAATGTGATATCAGCATATGTTACCGGTGAGATAGCTTACATTAAGAGTTAATGTGATATCAGCATATGTTACCGGTGAGATAGCTTACATTAAGAGTTAATGTGATATCAGCATATGTTACCGGTGAGATAGCTTACATTAAGAGTTAATGTGATATCAGCATATGTTACCGGTGAGATAGCTTACATTAAGAGTTAATGTGATATCAGCATATGTTACCGGTGAGATAGCTTACATTAAGAGTTAATGTGATATCAGCATATGTTACCGGTGAGATAGCTTACATTAAGAGTTAATGTGATATCAGCATATGTTACCGGTGAGATAGCTTACATTAAGAGTTAATGTGATATCAGCATATGTTACCGGTGAGATAGCTTACATTAAGAGTTAATGTGATATCAGCATATGTTACCGGTGAGATAGCTTACATTAAGAGTTAATGTGATATCAGCATATGTTACCGTGAGATAGCTTACATTAAGAGTTAATGTGATATCAGCATATGTTACCGGTGAGATAGCTTACATTAAGAGTTAATGTGATATCAGCATATGTTACTGGTGAGATAGCTTACATTAAGAGTTAATGTGATATCAGCATATGTTACCGGTGAGATAGCTTACATTAAGAGTTAATGTGATATCAGCATATGTTACCGGTGAGATAGCTTACATTAAGAGTTAATGTGATATCAGCATATGTTACCGGTGAGATAGCTTACATTAAGAGTTAATGTGATATCAGCATATGTTACCGGTGAGATAGCTTACATTAAGAGTTAATGTGATATCAGCATATGTTACCGGTGAGATAGCTTACATTAAGAGTTAATGTGATATCAGCATATGTTACCGGTGAGATAGCTTACATTAAGAGTTAATGTGATATCAGCATATGTTACCGGTGAGATAGCTTACATTAAGAGTTAATGTGATATCAGCATATGTTACCGGTGAGATAGCTTACATTAAGAGTTAATGTGATATCAGCATATGTTACCGGTGAGATAGCTTACATTAAGAGTTAATGTGATATCAGCATATGTTACGGATGAGATAGCTTACATTAAGAGTTAATGTGATATCAGCATATGTTACCGGTGAGATAGCTTACATTAAGAGTTAATGTGATATCAGCATATGTTACCGGTGAGATAGCTTACATTAAGAGTTAATGTGATATCAGCATATGTTACCGGTGAGATAGCTTACATTAAGAGTTAATGTGATATCAGCATATGTTACCGGTGAGATAGCTTACATTAAGAGTTAATGTGATATCAGCATATGTTACCGGTGAGATAGCTTACATTAAGAGTTAATGTGATATCAGCATATGTTACCGGTGAGATAGCTTACATTAAGAGTTAATGTGATATCAGCATATGTTACCGGTGAGATAGCTTACATTAAGAGTTAATGTGATATCAGCATATGTTACCGGTGAGATAGCTTACATTAAGAGTTAATGTGATATCAGCATATGTTACCGGTGAGATAGCTTACATTAAGAGTTAATGTGATATCAGCATATGTTACCGGTGAGATAGCTTACATTAAGAGTTAATGTGATATCAGCATATGTTACTGGTGAGATAGCTTACATTAAGAGTTAATGTGATATCAGCATATGTTACCGGTGAGATAGCTTACATTAAGAGTTAATGTGATATCAGCATATGTTACCGGTGAGATAGCTTACATTAAGAGTTAATGTGATATCAGCATATGTTACCGGTGAGATAGCTTACATTAAGAGTTAATGTGATATCAGCATATGTTACCGGTGAGATAGCTTACATTAAGAGTTAATGTGATATCAGCATATGTTACCGGTGAGATAGCTTACATTAAGAGTTAATGTGATATCAGCATATGTTACCGGTGAGATAGCTTACATTAAGAGTTAATGTGATATCAGCATATGTTACCGGTGAGATAGCTTACATTAAGAGTTAATGTGATATCAGCATATGTTACCGGTGAGATAGCTTACATTAAGAGTTAATGTGATATCAGCATATGTTACCGGTGAGATAGCTTACATTAAGAGTTAATGTGATATCAGCATATGTTACCGGTGAGATAGCTTACATTAAGAGTTAATGTGATATCAGCATATGTTACCGGTGAGATAGCTTACATTAAGAGTTAATGTGATATCAGCATATGTTACCGGTGAGATAGCTTACATTAAGAGTTAATGTGATATCAGCATATGTTACCGGTGAGATAGCTTACATTAAGAGTTAATGTGATATCAGCATATGTTACCGGTGAGATAGCTTACATTAAGAGTTAATGTGATATCAGCATATGTTACCGGTGAGATAGCTTACATTAAGAGTTAATGTGATATCAGCATATGTTACCGGTGAGATAGCTTACATTAAGAGTTAATGTGATATCAGCATATGTTACCGGTGAGATAGCTTACATTAAGAGTTAATGTGATATCAGCATATGTTACGGTGAGATAGCTTACATTAAGAGTTAATGTGATATCAGCATATGTTACCAGTGAGATAGCTTACATTAAGAGTTAATGTGATATCAGCATATGTTACCGGTGAGATAGCTTACATTAAGAGTTAATGTGATATCAGCATATGTTACGGTGAGATAGCTTACATTAAGAGTTAATGTGATATCAGCATATGTTACCGGTGAGATAGCTTACATTAAGAGTTAATGTGATATCAGCATATGTTACCGGTGAGATAGCTTACATTAAGAGTTAATGTGATATCAGCATATGTTACCGGTGAGATAGCTTACATTAAGAGTTAATGTGATATCAGCATATGTTACCGGTGAGATAGCTTACATTAAGAGTTAATGTGATATCAGCATATGTTACCGGTGAGATAGCTTACATTAAGAGTTAATGTGATATCAGCATATGTTACCGGTGAGATAGCTTACATTAAGAGTTAATGTGATATCAGCATATGTTACCGGTGAGATAGCTTACATTAAGAGTTAATGTGATATCAGCATATGTTACCGGTGAGATAGCTTACATTAAGAGTTAATGTGATATCAGCATATGTTACCGGTGAGATAGCTTACATTAAGAGTTAATGTGATATCAGCATATGTTACCAGTGAGATAGCTTACATTAAGAGTTAATGTGATATCAGCATATGTTACCGTGAGATAGCTTACATTAAGAGTTAATGTGATATCAGCATATGTTACCGGTGAGATAGCTTACATTAAGAGTTAATGTGATATCAGCATATGTTACCGGTGAGATAGCTTACATTAAGAGTTAATGTGATATCAGCATATGTTACCAGTGAGATAGCTTACATTAAGAGTTAATGTGATATCAGCATATGTTACCGGTGAGATAGCTTACATTAAGAGTTAATGTGATATCAGCATATGTTACCGGTGAGATAGCTTACATTAAGAGTTAATGTGATATCAGCATATGTTACCGGTGAGATAGCTTACATTAAGAGTTAATGTGATATCAGCATATGTTACCGGTGAGATAGCTTACATTAAGAGTTAATGTGATATCAGCATATGTTACCGGTGAGATAGCTTACATTAAGAGTTAATGTGATATCAGCATATGTTACCGGTGAGATAGCTTACATTAAGAGTTAATGTGATATCAGCATATGTTACCAGTGAGATAGCTTACATTAAGAGTTAATGTGATATCAGCATATGTTACCGGTGAGATAGCTTACATTAAGAGTTAATGTGATATCAGCATATGTTACCGGTGAGATAGCTTACATTAAGAGTTAATGTGATATCAGCATATGTTACCGGTGAGATAGCTTACATTAAGAGTTAATGTGATATCAGCATATGTTACGGTGAGATAGCTTACATTAAGAGTTAATGTGATATCAGCATATGTTACCAGTGAGATAGCTTACATTAAGAGTTAATGTGATATCAGCATATGTTACCGGTGAGATAGCTTACATTAAGAGTTAATGTGATATCAGCATATGTTACCGGTGAGATAGCTTACATTAAGAGTTAATGTGATATCAGCATATGTTACCGGTGAGATAGCTTACATTAAGAGTTAATGTGATATCAGCATATGTTACCGGTGAGATAGCTTACATTAAGAGTTAATGTGATATCAGCATATGTTACCGGTGAGATAGCTTACATTAAGAGTTAATGTGATATCAGCATATGTTACCGGTGAGATAGCTCACATTAAGAGTTAATGTGATATCAGGATATGATACGGTGAGATAGCTCACATTAAGAGTTAATGTGATATCAGCATATGTTACCGGTGAGATAGCTTACATTAAGAGTTAATGTGATATCAGCATATGTTACCGGTGAGATAGCTTACATTAAGAGTTAATGTGATATCAGCATATGTTACCGGTGAGATAGCTTACATTAAGAGTTAATGTGATATCAGCATATGTTACCGGTGAGATAGCTTACATTAAGAGTTAATGTGATATCAGCATATGTTACCGGTGAGATAGCTTACATTAAGAGTTAATGTGATATCAGCATATGTTACCGGTGAGATAGCTTACATTAAGAGTTAATGTGATATCAGCATATGTTACCGGTGAGATAGCTTGCATTAAGAGTTAATGTGATATCAGCATATGTTACCGTGGAGAAAGCTGACATTAAGATTTAATGTGATATCAGCATATGTTACCGGTGAGATAGCTTACATTAAGAGTTAATGTGATATCAGCATATGTTACCGGTGAGATAGCTTACATTAAGAGTTAATGTGATATCAGCATATGTTACCGGTGAGATAGCTTACATTAAGAGTTAATGTGATATCAGCATATGTTACCGGTGAGATAGCTTACATTAAGAGTTAATGTGATATCAGCATATGTTACCGGTGAGATAGCTTACATTAAGAGTTAATGTGATATCAGCATATGTTACCGGTGAGATAGCTTACATTAAGAGTTAATGTGATATCAGCATATGTTACCGGTGAGATAGCTTACATTAAGAGTTAATGTGATATCAGCATATGTTACCGGTGAGATAGCTTACATTAAGAGTTAATGTGATATCAGCATATGTTACCGGTGAGATAGCTTACATTAAGAGTTAATGTGATATCAGCATATGTTACCGGTGAGATAGCTTACATTAAGAGTTAATGTGATATCAGCATATGTTACCGGTGAGATAGCTTACATTAAGAGTTAATGTGATATCAGCATATGTTACCGGTGAGATAGCTTACATTAAGAGTTAATGTGATATCAGCATATGTTACCGGTGAGATAGCTTACATTAAGAGTTAATGTGATATCAGCATATGTTACCAGTGAGATAGCTTACATTAAGAGTTAATGTGATATCAGCATATGTTACCGGTGAGATAGCTTACATTAAGAATTAATGTGATATCAGCATATGTTACGGATGAGATAGCTTACTTTAAGAGTTAATGTGATATCAGCATATGTTACCGGTGAGATAGCTTACATTAAGAGTTAATGTGATATCAGCATATGTTACCGGTGAGATAGCTTACATTAAGAGTTAATGTGATATCAGCATATGTTACCGGTGAGATAGCTTGCATTAAAAGTTAATGTGATATCAGCATATGTTACCGGAGATATCTTACATTAAGAGATAATGTGATATCAGCATATGTTACTGGTGAGATAGCTTACATTAAGAGTTAATGTGATATCAGCATATGTTACCGGTGAGATAGCTTACATTAAGAGTTAATGTGATATCAGCATATGTTACCGTGAGATAGCTTACATTAAGAGTTAATGTGATATCAGCATATGTTACCGGTGAGATAGCTTACATTAAGAGTTAATGTGATATCAGCATATGTTACCGGTGAGATAGCTTACATTAAGAGTTAATGTGATATCAGCATATGTTACCGGTGAGATAGCTTACATTAAGAGTTAATGTGATATCAGCATATGTTACCGGTGAGATAGCTTACATTAAGAGTTAATGTGATATCAGCATATGTTACCGGTGAGATAGCTTACATTAAGAGTTAATGTGATATCAGCATATGTTACCGGTGAGATAGCTTACATTAAGAGTTAATGTGATATCAGCATATGTTACCGGTGAGATAGCTTACATTAAGAGTTAATGTGATATCAGCATATGTTACCGGTGAGATAGCTTACATTAAGAGTTAATGTGATATCAGCATATGTTACCGGTGAGATAGCTTACATTAAGAGTTAATGTGATATCAGCATATGTTACCGGTGAGATAGCTTACATTAAGAGTTAATGTGATATCAGCATATGTTACCGGTGAGATAGCTTACATTAAGAGTTAATGTGATATCAGCATATGTTACCGGTGAGATAGCTTACATTAAGAGTTAATGTGATATCAGCATATGTTACCGGTGAGATAGCTTACATTAAGAGTTAATGTGATATCAGCATATGTTACCGGTGAGATAGCTTACATTAAGAGTTAATGTGATATCAGCATATGTTACCAGTGAGATAGCTTACATTAAGAGTTAATGTGATATCAGCATATGTTACCCGTGAGATAGCTTACATTAAGAGTTAATGTGATATCAGCATATGTTACCGGTGAGATAGCTTACATTAAGAGTTAATGTGATATCAGCATATGTTACCGGTGAGATAGCTTACATTAAGAGTTAATGTGATATCAGCATATGTTACCGTGAGATAGCTTACATTAAGAGTTAATGTGATATCAGCATATGTTACCGGTGAGATAGCTTACATTAAGAGTTAATGTGATATCAGCATATGTTACCGGTGAGATAGCTTACATTAAGAGTTAATGTGATATCAGCATATGTTACCGGTGAGATAGCTTACATTAAGAGTTAATGTGATATCAGCATATGTTACTGGTGAGATAGCTTGCATTAAGAGTTAATGTGATATCAGCATATGTTACCGGTGAGATAGCTTACATTAAGAGTTAATGTGATATCAGCATATGTTACCGGTGAGATAGCTTACATTAAGAGTTAATGTGATATCAGCATATGTTACCGGTGAGATAGCTTACATTAAGAGTTAATGTGATATCAGCATATGTTACCGGTGAGATAGCTTACATTAAGAGTTAATGTGATATCAGCATATGTTACGGTGAGATAGCTTACATTAAGAGTTAATGTGATATCAGCATATGTTACCGGTGAGATAGCTTACATTAAGAGTTAATGTGATATCAGCATATGTTACCGGTGAGATAGCTTACATTAAGAGTTAATGTGATATCAGCATATGTTACCGGTGAGATAGCTTACATTAAGAGTTAATGTGATATCAGCATATGTTACGGTGAGATAGCAAGAATATTAAG
>NC_056739.1:1061977483-1062039062 GCF_019279795.1 Protopterus annectens
AGAAAAAATTTTGTTACTCGTGAGATAGCTTAAATTAAGTGTTAATGTGATATCAGCATATGTTTACGGTGAGATAGCTTACAATGAGTTAATGTGATATCAGCATATGTTAACCGTGAGATAGCTTACATTAAGAGTTATTGTGATATCAGCATATGTTACCGGTGAGATAGCTTACATTAAGAGTTAATGTGATATCAGCATATGTTACCGGTGAGATAGCTTACATTAAGAGTTAATGTGATATCAGCATATGTTACTGGTGAGATAGCTTACATTAAGAGTTAATGTGATATCAGCATATGTTACCAGTGAGATAGCTTACATTAAGAGTTAATGTGATATCAGCATATGTTACCGGTGAGATAGCTTACATTAAGAGTTAATGTGATATCAGCATATGTTACCAGTGAGATAGCTTACATTAAGAGTTAATGTGATATCAGCATATGTTACCGGTGAGATAGCTTACATTAAGAGTTAATGTGATATCAGCATATGTTACCAGTGAGATAGCTTACATTAAGAGTTAATGTGATATCAGCATATGTTACGGTGAGATAGCTTACATTAAGAGTTAATGTGATATCAGCATATGTTACCGGTGAGATAGCTTACATTAAGAGTTAATGTGATATCAGCATATGTTACCGGTGAGATAGCTTACATTAAGAGTTAATGTGATATCAGCATATGTTACCAGTGAGATAGCTTACATTAAGAGTTAATGTGATATCAGCATATGTTACCGGTGAGATAGCTTACATTAAGAGTTAATGTGATATCAGCATATGTTACCGGTGAGATAGCTTACATTAAGAGTTAATGTGATATCAGCATATGTTACCGGTGAGATAGCTTACATTAAGAGTTAATGTGATATCAGCATATGTTACCGGTGAGATAGCTTACATTAAGAGTTAATGTGATATCAGCATATGTTACCGGTGAGATAGCTTACATTAAGAGTTAATGTGATATCAGCATATGTTACCGGTGAGATAGCTTACATTAAGAGTTAATGTGATATCAGCATATGTTACCAGTGAGATAGCTTACATTAAGAGTTAATGTGATATCAGCATATGTTACTGGTGAGATAGCTTACATTAAGAGTTAATGTGATATCAGCATATGTTACCGGTGAGATAGCTTACATTAAGAGTTAATGTGATATCAGCATATGTTACCGGTGAGATAGCTTACATTAAGAGTTAATGTGATATCAGCATATGTTACCGGTGAGATAGCTTACATTAAGAGTTAATGTGATATCAGCATATGTTACCGGTGAGATAGCTTACATTAAGAGTTAATGTGATATCAGCATATGTTACCGGTGAGATAGCTTACATTAAGAGTTAATGTGATATCAGCATATGTTACCGTGAGATAGCTTACATTAAGAGTTAATGTGATATCAGCATATGTTACCAGTGAGATAGCTTACATTAAGAGTTAATGTGATATCAGCATATGTTACCGGTGAGATAGCTTACATTAAGAGTTAATGTGATATCAGCATATGTTACCGGTGAGATAGCTTGCATTAAGAGTTAATGTGATATCAGCATATGTTACCGGTGAGATAGCTTACATTAAGAGTTAATGTGATATCAGCATATGTTACCAGTGAGATAGCTTACATTAAGAGTTAATGTGATATCAGCATATGTTACGGTGAGATAGCTTACATTAAGAGTTAATGTGATATCAGCATATGTTACCGGTGAGATAGCTTACATTAAGAGTTAATGTGATATCAGCATATGTTACCGGTGAGATAGCTTACATTAAGAGTTAATGTGATATCAGCATATGTTACTGGTGAGATAGCTTACATTAAGAGTTAATGTGATATCAGCATATGTTACCGGTGAGATAGCTTACATTAAGAGTTAATGTGATATCAGCATATGTTACCGGTGAGATAGCTTACATTAAGAGTTAATGTGATATCAGCATATGTTACTGGTGAGATAGCTTACATTAAGAGTTAATGTGATATCAGCATATGTTATGGTGAGATAGCTTGCATTAAGAGTTAATGTGATATCAGCATATGTTACCGTGAGATAGCTTACATTAAGAGTTAATGTGATATCAGCATATGTTACCGGTGAGATAGCTTACATTAAGAGTTAATGTGATATCAGCATATGTTACCAGTGAGATAGCTTACATTAAGAGTTAATGTGATATCAGCATATGTTACTGGTGAGATAGCTTACATTAAGAGTTAATGTGATATCAGCATATGTTACCGGTGAGATAGCTTACATTAAGAGTTAATGTGATATCAGCATATGTTACCGGTGAGATAGCTTACATTAAGAGTTAATGTGATATCAGCATATGTTACCGTGAGATAGCTTACATTAAGAGTTAATGTGATATCAGCATATGTTACCGGTGAGATAGCTTACATTAAGAGTTAATGTGATATCAGCATATGTTACCAGTGAGATAGCTTACATTAAGAGTTAATGTGATATCAGCATATGTTACCGGTGAGATAGCTTACATTAAGAGTTAATGTGATATCAGCATATGTTACCGGTGAGATAGCTTGCATTAAGAGTTAATGTGATATCAGCATATGTTACCGGTGAGATAGCTTACATTAAGAGTTAATGTGATATCAGCATATGTTACCGGTGAGATAGCTTACATTAAGAGTTAATGTGATATCAGCATATGTTACCAGTGAGATAGCTTACATTAAGAGTTAATGTGATATCAGCATATGTTACCGGTGAGATAGCTTACATTAAGAGTTAATGTGATATCAGCATATGTTACGGTGAGATAGCTTACATTAAGAGTTAATGTGATATCAGCATATGTTACCAGTGAGATAGCTTACATTAAGAGTTAATGTGATATCAGCATATGTTACCGGTGAGATAGCTTACATTAAGAGTTAATGTGATATCAGCATATGTTACCAGTGAGATAGCTTACATTAAGAGTTAATGTGATATCAGCATATGTTACCGGTGAGATAGCTTACATTAAGAGTTAATGTGATATCAGCATATGTTACCGGTGAGATAGCTTACATTAAGAGTTAATGTGATATCAGCATATGTTACCGGTGAGATAGCTTACATTAAGAGTTAATGTGATATCAGCATATGTTACCGGTGAGATAGCTTACATTAAGAGTTAATGTGATATCAGCATATGTTACCGGTGAGATAGCTTACATTAAGAGTTAATGTGATATCAGCATATGTTACCAGTGAGATAGCTTACATTAAGAGTTAATGTGATATCAGCATATGTTACTGGTGAGATAGCTTACATTAAGAGTTAATGTGATATCAGCATATGTTACCAGTGAGATAGCTTACATTAAGAGTTAATGTGATATCAGCATATGTTACTGGTGAGATAGCTTACATTAAGAGTTAATGTGATATCAGCATATGTTACCGGTGAGATAGCTTACATTAAGAGTTAATGTGATATCAGCATATGTTACGGTGAGATAGCTTACATTAAGAGTTAATGTGATATCAGCATATGTTACCGGTGAGATAGCTTACATTAAGAGTTAATGTGATATCAGCATATGTTACGGTGAGATAGCTTACATTAAGAGTTAATGTGATATCAGCATATGTTACCGGTGAGATAGCTTACATTAAGAGTTAATGTGATATCAGCATATGTTACCAGTGAGATAGCTTACATTAAGAGTTAATGTGATATCAGCATATGTTACCGGTGAGATAGCTTACATTAAGAGTTAATGTGATATCAGCATATGTTACTGGTGAGATAGCTTACATTAAGAGTTAATGTGATATCAGCATATGTTTACGGTGAGATAGCTTACATTAAGAGTTAATGTGATATCAGCATATGTTACCGGTGAGATAGCTTACATTAAGAGTTAATGTGATATCAGCATATGTTACGGTGAGATAGCTTACATTAAGAGTTAATGTGATATCAGCATATGTTACCGGTGAGATAGCTTACATTAAGAGTTAATGTGATATCAGCATATGTTACCGGTGAGATAGCTTACATTAAGAGTTAATGTGATATCAGCATATGTTACCAGTGAGATAGCTTACATTAAGAGTTAATGTGATATCAGCATATGTTACCGGTGAGATAGCTTACATTAAGAGTTAATGTGATATCAGCATATGTTACTGGTGAGATAGCTTACATTAAGAGTTAATGTGATATCAGCATATGTTACTGGTGAGATAGCTTACATTAAGAGTTAATGTGATATCAGCATATGTTACCGGTGAGATAGCTTACATTAAGAGTTAATGTGATATCAGCATATGTTACCAGTGAGATAGCTTACATTAAGAGTTAATGTGATATCAGCATATGTTACCGGTGAGATAGCTTACATTAAGAGTTAATGTGATATCAGCATATGTTACTGGTGAGATAGCTTACATTAAGAGTTAATGTGATATCAGCATATGTTACCGGTGAGATAGCTTACATTAAGAGTTAATGTGATATCAGCATATGTTACGGTGAGATAGCTTACATTAAGAGTTAATGTGATATCAGCATATGTTAACCGTGAGATAGCTTACATTAAGAGTTAATGTGATATCAGCATATGTTACCGGTGAGATAGCTTACATTAAGAGTTAATGTGATATCAGCATATGTTACTGGTGAGATAGCTTACATTAAGAGTTAATGTGATATCAGCATATGTTACCGGTGAGATAGCTTACATTAAGAGTTAATGTGATATCAGCATATGTTACCAGTGAGATAGCTTACATTAAGAGTTAATGTGATATCAGCATATGTTACCGGTGAGATAGCTTACATTAAGAGTTAATGTGATATCAGCATATGTTACCGGTGAGATAGCTTACATTAAGAGTTAATGTGATATCAGCATATGTTACCAGTGAGATAGCTTACATTAAGAGTTAATGTGATATCAGCATATGTTACTGGTGAGATAGCTTACATTAAGAGTTAATGTGATATCAGCATATGTTACCGTGAGATAGCTTACATTAAGAGTTAATGTGATATCAGCATATGTTACCGGTGAGATAGCTTACATTAAGAGTTAATGTGATATCAGCATATGTTACCGGTGAGATAGCTTACATTAAGAGTTAATGTGATATCAGCATATGTTACCAGTGAGATAGCTTACATTAAGAGTTAATGTGATATCAGCATATGTTACTGGTGAGATAGCTTACATTAAGAGTTAATGTGATATCAGCATATGTTACCGGTGAGATAGCTTACATTAAGAGTTAATGTGATATCAGCATATGTTACCGGTGAGATAGCTTACATTAAGAGTTAATGTGATATCAGCATATGTTACCGGTGAGATAGCTTACATTAAGAGTTAATGTGATATCAGCATATGTTACCAGTGAGATAGCTTACATTAAGAGTTAATGTGATATCAGCATATGTTACTGGTGAGATAGCTTACATTAAGAGTTAATGTGATATCAGCATATGTTACCGGTGAGATAGCTTACATTAAGAGTTAATGTGATATCAGCATATGTTACTGGTGAGATAGCTTACATTAAGAGTTAATGTGATATCAGCATATGTTACCAGTGAGATAGCTTGCATTAAGAGTTAATGTGATATCAGCATATGTTACCGGTGAGATAGCTTACATTAAGAGTTAATGTGATATCAGCATATGTTACTGGTGAGATAGCTTACATTAAGAGTTAATGTGATATCAGCATATGTTACCGTGAGATAGCTTACATTAAGAGTTAATGTGATATCAGCATATGTTACCGGTGAGATAGCTTACATTAAGAGTTAATGTGATATCAGCATATGTTACCAGTGAGATAGCTTACATTAAGAGTTAATGTGATATCAGCATATGTTACCGGTGAGATAGCTTACATTAAGAGTTAATGTGATATCAGCATATGTTACCGGTGAGATAGCTTACATTAAGAGTTAATGTGATATCAGCATATGTTACCGTGAGATAGCTTACATTAAGAGTTAATGTGATATCAGCATATGTTACCGGTGAGATAGCTTACATTAAGAGTTAATGTGATATCAGCATATGTTACCAGTGAGATAGCTTACATTAAGAGTTAATGTGATATCAGCATATGTTACCGGTGAGATAGCTTACATTAAGAGTTAATGTGATATCAGCATATGTTACCAGTGAGATAGCTTACATTAAGAGTTAATGTGATATCAGCATATGTTACCGGTGAGATAGCTTACATTAAGAGTTAATGTGATATCAGCATATGTTACCGGTGAGATAGCTTACATTAAGAGTTAATGTGATATCAGCATATGTTACTGGTGAGATAGCTTACATTAAGAGTTAATGTGATATCAGCATATGTTACCGTGAGATAGCTTACATTAAGAGTTAATGTGATATCAGCATATGTTACCAGTGAGATAGCTTACATTAAGAGTTAATGTGATATCAGCATATGTTACCGGTGAGATAGCTTACATTAAGAGTTAATGTGATATCAGCATATGTTACCGGTGAGATAGCTTACATTAAGAGTTAATGTGATATCAGCATATGTTACCGGTGAGATAGCTTACATTAAGAGTTAATGTGATATCAGCATATGTTACCGTGAGATAGCTTACATTAAGAGTTAATGTGATATCAGCATATGTTACCGTGAGATAGCTTACATTAAGAGTTAATGTGATATCAGCATATGTTACCGGTGAGATAGCTTACATTAAGAGTTAATGTGATATCAGCATATGTTACCGGTGAGATAGCTTACATTAAGAGTTAATGTGATATCAGCATATGTTACCAGTGAGATAGCTTACATTAAGAGTTAATGTGATATCAGCATATGTTACCAGTGAGATAGCTTACATTAAGAGTTAATGTGATATCAGCATATGTTACCGGTGAGATAGCTTACATTAAGAGTTAATGTGATATCAGCATATGTTACCGGTGAGATAGCTTACATTAAGAGTTAATGTGATATCAGCATATGTTACTGGTGAGATAGCTTACATTAAGAGTTAATGTGATATCAGCATATGTTACCAGTGAGATAGCTTACATTAAGAGTTAATGTGATATCAGCATATGTTACCAGTGAGATAGCTTACATTAAGAGTTAATGTGATATCAGCATATGTTACCGGTGAGATAGCTTACATTAAGAGTTAATGTGATATCAGCATATGTTACGGTGAGATAGCTTACATTAAGAGTTAATGTGATATCAGCATATGTTACGGTGAGATAGCTTACATTAAGAGTTAATGTGATATCAGCATATGTTACCGGTGAGATAGCTTACATTAAGAGTTAATGTGATATCAGTGAGATAGCTTACATTAAGAGTTAATGTGATATCAGCATATGTTACGGTGAGATAGCTTACATTAAGAGTTAATGTGATATCAGCATATGTTACCGGTGAGATAGCTTACATTAAGAGTTAATGTGATATCAGCATATGTTACCAGTGAGATAGCTTACATTAAGAGTTAATGTGATATCAGCATATGTTACCGGTGAGATAGCTTACATTAAGAGTTAATGTGATATCAGCATATGTTACTGGTGAGATAGCTTACATTAAGAGTTAATGTGATATCAGCATATGTTACCGGTGAGATAGCTTACATTAAGAGTTAATGTGATATCAGCATATGTTACCAGTGAGATAGCTTACATTAAGAGTTAATGTGATATCAGCATATGTTACCGGTGAGATAGCTTACATTAAGAGTTAATGTGATATCAGCATATGTTACCGTGAGATAGCTTACATTAAGAGTTAATGTGATATCAGCATATGTTACCAGTGAGATAGCTTACATTAAGAGTTAATGTGATATCAGCATATGTTACCGGTGAGATAGCTTACATTAAGAGTTAATGTGATATCAGCATATGTCGGTGAGATAGCTTACATTAAGAGTTAATGTGATATCAGCATATGTTACCGGTGAGATAGCTTACATTAAGAGTTAATGTGATATCAGCATATGTTACCGGTGAGATAGCTTACATTAAGAGTTAATGTGATATCAGCATATGTTACCGTGAGATAGCTTACATTAAGAGTTAATGTGATATCAGCATATGTTACCGGTGAGATAGCTTACATTAAGAGTTAATGTGATATCAGCATATGTTACTGGTGAGATAGCTTACATTAAGAGTTAATGTGATATCAGCATATGTTACCGGTGAGATAGCTTACATTAAGAGTTAATGTGATATCAGCATATGTTACCAGTGAGATAGCTTACATTAAGAGTTAATGTGATATCAGCATATGTTACCGGTGAGATAGCTTACATTAAGAGTTAATGTGATATCAGCATATGTTACCAGTGAGATAGCTTACATTAAGAGTTAATGTGATATCAGCATATGTTACCAGTGAGATAGCTTACATTAAGAGTTAATGTGATATCAGCATATGTTACCGGTGAGATAGCTTACATTAAGAGTTAATGTGATATCAGCATATGTTACGGTGAGATAGCTTACATTAAGAGTTAATGTGATATCAGCATATGTTACGGTGAGATAGCTTACATTAAGAGTTAATGTGATATCAGCATATGTTACCGGTGAGATAGCTTACATTAAGAGTTAATGTGATATCAGCATATGTTACTGGTGAGATAGCTTACATTAAGAGTTAATGTGATATCAGCATATGTTACCAGTGAGATAGCTTGCATTAAGAGTTAATGTGATATCAGCATATGTTACTGGTGAGATAGCTTACATTAAGAGTTAATGTGATATCAGCATATGTTACCAGTGAGATAGCTTACATTAAGAGTTAATGTGATATCAGCATATGTTACCGGTGAGATAGCTTACATTAAGAGTTAATGTGATATCAGCATATGTTACCGTGAGATAGCTTACATTAAGAGTTAATGTGATATCAGCATATGTTACCGGTGAGATAGCTTACATTAAGAGTTAATGTGATATCAGCATATGTTACCGGTGAGATAGCTTACATTAAGAGTTAATGTGATATCAGCATATGTTACCGTGAGATAGCTTACATTAAGAGTTAATGTGATATCAGCATATGTTACCGGTGAGATAGCTTACATTAAGAGTTAATGTGATATCAGCATATGTTACCGGTGAGATAGCTTACATTAAGAGTTAATGTGATATCAGCATATGTTACCGTGAGATAGCTTACATTAAGAGTTAATGTGATATCAGCATATGTTACCGGTGAGATAGCTTACATTAAGAGTTAATGTGATATCAGCATATGTTACCGGTGAGATAGCTTACATTAAGAGTTAATGTGATATCAGCATATGTTACCGGTGAGATAGCTTACATTAAGAGTTAATGTGATATCAGCATATGTTACTGGTGAGATAGCTTACATTAAGAGTTAATGTGATATCAGCATATGTTACAGTGAGATAGCTTACATTAAGAGTTAATGTGATATCAGCATATGTTACCGGTGAGATAGCTTACATTAAGAGTTAATGTGATATCAGCATATGTTACTGGTGAGATAGCTTACATTAAGAGTTAATGTGATATCAGCATATGTTACCAGTGAGATAGCTTACATTAAGAGTTAATGTGATATCAGCATATGTTACCGGTGAGATAGCTTACATTAAGAGTTAATGTGATATCAGCATATGTTACCAGTGAGATAGCTTACATTAAGAGTTAATGTGATATCAGCATATGTTACCGGTGAGATAGCTTACATTAAGAGTTAATGTGATATCAGCATATGTTACCGGTGAGATAGCTTACATTAAGAGTTAATGTGATATCAGCATATGTTACCGGTGAGATAGCTTACATTAAGAGTTAATGTGATATCAGCATATGTTACCGGTGAGATAGCTTACATTAAGAGTTAATGTGATATCAGCATATGTTACCAGTGAGATAGCTTACATTAAGAGTTAATGTGATATCAGCATATGTTACCGGTGAGATAGCTTACATTAAGAGTTAATGTGATATCAGCATATGTTACCATGAGATAGCTTACATTAAGAGTTAATGTGATATCAGCATATGTTACCAGTGAGATAGCTTACATTAAGAGTTAATGTGATATCAGCATATGTTACCGGTGAGATAGCTTACATTAAGAGTTAATGTGATATCAGCATATGTTACTGGTGAGATAGCTTACATTAAGAGTTAATGTGATATCAGCATATGTTACCTGTGAGATAGCTTGCATTAAGAGTTAATGTGATATCAGCATATGTTACGGGTGAGATAGCTTACATTAAGAGTTAATGTGATATCAGCATATGTTACCGGTGAGATAGCTTACATTGAGTTAATGTGATATCAGCATATGTTACCGGTGAGATAGCTTACATTAAGAGTTAATGTGATATCAGCATATGTTACCGGTGAGATAGCTTACATTAAGAGTTAATGTGATATCAGCATATGTTACCGTGAGATAGCTTACATTAAGAGTTAATGTGATATCAGCATATGTTACCGGTGAGATAGCTTACATTAAGAGTTAATGTGATATCAGCATATGTTACCGGTGAGATAGCTTACATTAAGAGTTAATGTGATATCAGCATATGTTACCGTGAGATAGCTTACATTAAGAGTTAATGTGATATCAGCATATGTTACCAGTGAGATAGCTTACATTAAGAGTTAATGTGATATCAGCATATGTTACCGGTGAGATAGCTTACATTAAGAGTTAATGTGATATCAGCATATGTTACCAGTGAGATAGCTTACATTAAGAGTTAATGTGATATCAGCATATGTTACCGGAGATAGAGCTTACATTAAGAGTTAATGTGATATCAGCATATGTTACTGGTGAGATAGCTTACATTAAGAGTTAATGTGATATCAGCATATGTTACCAGTGAGATAGCTTACATTAAGAGTTAATGTGATATCAGCATATGTTACCAGTGAGATAGCTTACATTAAGAGTTAATGTGATATCAGCATATGTTACCGGTGAGATAGCTTACATTAAGAGTTAATGTGATATCAGCATATGTTACCGTGAGATAGCTTACATTAAGAGTTAATGTGATATCAGCATATGTTACCGGTGAGATAGCTTACATTAAGAGTTAATGTGATATCAGCATATGTTACCGGTGAGATAGCTTACATTAAGAGTTAATGTTAACAGTGAGATAGCTCACATTAAGAGTTAATGTGATATCAGCATATGTTACCGGTGAGATAGCTTACATTAAGAGTTAATGTGATATCAGCATATGTTACCAGTGAGATAGCTTACATTAAGAGTTAATGTGATATCAGCATATGTTACCAATGAGATAGCTTACATTAAGAGTTAATGTGATATCAGCATATGTTACCGGTGAGATAGCTTACATTAAGAGTTAATGTGATATCAGCATATGTTACTGGTGAGATAGCTGACTATAAGAGTTAATGTGATATCAGCATATGTTACCGGTGAGATAGCTTACATTAAGAGTTAATGTGATATCAGCATATGTTACCAGTGAGATAGCTTACATTAAGAGTTAATGTGATATCAGCATATGTTACTGGTGAGATAGCTTACATTAAGAGTTAATGTGATATCAGCATATGTTACCAGTGAGATAGCTTACATTAAGAGTTAATGTGATATCAGCATATGTTACCAGTGAGATAGCTTACATTAAGAGTTAATGTGATATCAGCATATGTTACCGTGAGATAGCTTACATTAAGAGTTAATGTGATATCAGCATATGTTACCGGTGAGATAGCTTACATTAAGAGTTAATGTGATATCAGCATATGTTACAAGTGAGATAGCCTGCATTAAGAGTTAATGTGATATCAGCATATGTTACCGGTGAGATAGCTTACATTAAGAGTTAATGTGATATCAGCATATGTTACAGGTGAGATAGTTTACATTAAGAGTTAATGTGATATCAGCATATGTTACCGGAGATAGCTTACATTAAGAGTTAATGTGATATCAGCATATGTTACCGATGAGATAGCTTACATTAAGAGTTAATGTGATATCAGCATATGTTACTGGTGAGATAGCTCACATTAAGAGTTAATGTGATATCAGCATATGTTACCGGTAAGATAGCTTACATTAAGAGTTAATGTGATATCAGCATATGTTACTGGTGAGATAGCTTATATTAAGAGTTAATGTGATATCAGCATATGTTACCAGTGAGATAGCTTGCATTAAGAGATAATGTGATATCAGCATAGGTTACCTGTGAGACAGCTCACATTAAGAGTTAATGTGATAGCATATGTTACCGGTGAGATAGCTTACATTAAGAGTTAATGTGATATCAGCATATGTTACCTGTGAGATAGCTTACATTAGAGTTAATGTGATATCAGCATATGTTACCAGAGAGATAGCTTACATTCAGGGTGAATGTGATATCAGCATATGTTAGTGATGAGATAGCTTACATTAAGGGTTAATGTGATATCACCATATGTTAAGGGTGAGATAGCTCACATTAAGAGTTAAGGTGATATCAGCATATGTTACCAGTGACATAGCTCACTTTAAGAGTTAATGTGATAGCATATGCTACCAGTGAGATAGCTCATATTAAGAGTTAATGTGATTTTAGCATATGTAACTGGTGAGATAGCCTACATTAAGAGTTAATGTGATATCAGCATATGTTCCTGGTGAGATACGTTACATTCAGGGTTAATGTGATATCAGCATATGTAACCGGTGAGATAGCCTACATTAAGAGTTAATGTGATATCAGCATATGTAACCGGTGAGATAGGTTACATTCAGGGTTAATGTGATATAAGCATATATTACGGGTGACATAGCTTACATTAAGAGATAATGCGATATCAGCATATGTTACCAGTGAGATAGCTTACATTCAGGGTTAATCTGATATCAGCATATGTTAAGAGCTAATGTGATTTCAGCATATATTACCCGTGAGATAGATCACATTAAGAGTTAATGTGATATTAGCATATGTTAACGATGAAATAGGCTACATAAAGAGTTAATGTGATATCAGCATATTGTAATGGTGAGATAGCTTACATTAAGGGTTAATGTGATATCAGCATGTTACCGGTGAGATAGCTTACAGTAAGAGTTAATGTGATATCAGCATATGTTACCAGAGAGATAGCTTACATTAAGAGTTAATGTGATAGCACATGTTACCAGTGAGATAGCTCACATTAAGAGTTAGTGTGATATCAGCATATGTTACGTGTTGGATAGCTTACATTAACAGTTAATGTGATATCAGCATATGTTACCAATGAGAAATCTTGCATTAAGATTTAATGTGATATCAGCATATGTTACTGGTGAGATAGCGTACATTAGGAGTTAGTGTGATATCAGCATATGTTACCAGAGAGATAGCTTACATTAAGATTAATGTGATACCTGCATATGATACCGATGGGATAGCTTGCATTAAGAGTTAATGTGATATCAGTATATGTTACCTGTGAGATAGCTTACATTAAGAGTTAATGTGATATCAGCATATGTTACCAGTGAGATAGCTTACATTCAGTGTGAATGTGATATCAGCATATTTTACCTGAGATATAGCTTACATTAAGAGATAATGTGATATCAGCATATGATACCGGTGAGAAGGCATACATTCAGGATGAATGTGATATCAGCATATGTTACCGGTGAGATAGCTTACATTAGGAGTAAATGTTGCATCAGCATATGTTACCGGTGAGATAGCTTGCATTAAGAGTTAATGTCATATCAGCATATGTTACCAGTGAGATAGCTTGAATTAAAAGATTATGTGATATCAGCATATGTTACAGGTGAGATAGCTTACATTTAGAGTTAATGTGATATCAGCATATGTTACAGGTGAGATAGCGTGGGTTAAGAGTTAATGTGATATCAGCATATGTTACTGGTGAGATAGCTTACATTAAGAGTTAATGTGATATCAGCATATGTTATCAGTGACATACCTTGCATTCAGAGTTAATGTGACATCAGCATATGTTACCGGTGAGATAGCTTACATTAAGAATTAAGTGATATCAGCATATGTTACTGGTGAAATAGCTTATATTAAGAGTTAATGTGATATCAGCATATGTTACCTGTGAGATAGCTTGCATTAAAAGTTAATGTGATACCAGCATATATTACCGGTGATACAGCACACATTAAGAGTTAATATGATATTAGCATATGTTACCAGTTAGATAGCTTACATTAAGAATTAAAGTGATATCACCATATGTTACCGGTGATATAGCCTACCTTAAGAGTTATTGTGATACCAGCATATGTATCCGGTGAGATAGCTTACATTAAGAGTTAATGTGATATCAACATATGTTACCGGTGAGATAGCTTACATTCCCAGTTAATGTGATATCAGCATATGTTACCGGTGACATAGCTTACATTAACAGATAATGTGATATCAGCATATGTTACCGGTGAGATAGCTTACATTCAGGGTTAATGTGATATCAGCATATGTTAGCGGTGAGATAGCTTACATTAAGAGTTATTGTGATATCAGCATATATTAACCATGAGATAGCTCACATTAAGAGTTCATGTGATATCAGCATATGTTGCCAGAGAGATAGCTTACATTAAGAGTTAATGTGATGTCAGCATATGTTACCGGTGAGATAGCTTACATTAAGAATTAATGTGATATCAGCATATGTTACTGGTGAAATAGCTTATATTAAGAGTTAATGTGATATCAGCATATGTTACCTGTGAGATAGCTCGCATTAAAAGTTAATGTGACATCAGCATTTGCTACCTGTGAGATAAATCGCTTTAAGAGTTAATGTGATATCAGCATGTTATAATTGCACGTCACCAAACACTAGCCTAGCACAGTCCAAGCGACGTTTAATAGTGCGCATATCAAAGGCAGCACAAAAGCGACACCCAACAACGCCGTGCTCAGGCCCTAAACAAGGAATACAGAGTAAATGGTAATCCCTATGAGGAATCTGTTTCCCACAAGAAATACAGTTATTAACTTTTTCAGACATCCGGTAATACTGAGGCAAGAAAAAGACAAAAGTGTCCCCAACGGGGTACTCAGCCCAGCATGGTCTCCGGTCTGAAACTCGAAAACCGACAATTCCAGAAAGCCGAACGGCACTTGCAAACACTGCTTCTGCTTAGGACCACACGGCAAGAAAGACTGAGGGTATGGCGTCGGTCATGCGCATTTGTACTGGCACATACTGATGTCAGCCTCGAGCGCCATGACCGACGCCAGATTCTAGCCCTTTGGTATTCGGGCCGATGGTGGACAGCGGAATACCCATGTGTCAGGACTGCAGCAATGGTAGACGAAGAACATCAGTCAGTTATGACTCAATAACATGATATTAGCACCAAATATCCAGAGATTTTAGCTGAAAGAGCAGTTTCCAATATGCTGGATGGCATCATGGTCTATGAAAGATGACTTATACATCAAAAGAAAGACAAAATAGACAGAGATGTACGAGATTATCGCACATCTCGTGTTTACTTGGCCTAGAGCTCAGCACAATTCTACTAACATTGTGACCTCAAATAATAGCATGTCCCTACCAACTAAAGAGAGTTATATACTACCTAATACTATACCAGAACAATCATCATACTTGCAAGCTTCTGTTACATCTACTGTTTGTCATCCAGGGTTCTCCAGTGTTACAGGAATAAACTCACATAATAATCTGGATACACATAAACATTTGGTTACAGCTCCAGTACATATAGACGGTGGCCGTGAGAGCATTGAGCCCACAGAGGGTCCTGTAGTATGCTCTAAGACAACCAAGAACACTGCCTTGTGTGCCTCACAACCACCATATGAAACAATTTTCCCAGTTTCCCCTTCCCATATCTATGGGGAGAGGGGACAGACGAGATCGGTCCACCAGTTGAGGAAGGCAGAAACGCAAACTATCTGGGGAAAGGATACAAGGACAGACACTCAAGAAAATGTTGAACAAATGAATACTGATTTAGTATGGAACATTTGCACTCCACCATTGATTCGTATAACTTGAACTGTTAAATAAAGGTTTAACATTTATTCCAGTGTAAATAGTAGAATCACTGGATGTACTAACTGGATTTTGAAACTGTTTAGTAGAAATGCAATGCTTAGATACCAGTCTGGGAATAATTTCAACAGTGTACAAAACCACATCATTGAGAGAAATTGAGTGAATATGTACCTCAAAATCACCCTTTTATTAGAGGCCTTCTACAAAGTTGTAGAAGATGATGTATATCAGTTATTTGTTGCTCGCACACAGTTCACATAGGCCATATATGGACTTTCCAACAAAACCAGGCGTTGAATAGCTTTTAGAGCAGATAAAATTTAATTTTTAGACCAGTAGATAAAGGGAGGTCTTTGGTTGTAATGGATTCCTTACATTATCACAAAAAACATGTTGAAGGTGATGAGAGGTATTATGTTGATCATATTCGAACAACAGCTTCAGAGTATCATTCACAAACTGATAGATATAGTTCATGACTTGCAAGTCAGTCAGTGCATTGACCAGGAACTGGCGAAATATTTATTCGTGGAGTACCCTATGATACCAAGTATACATGGCATCCCTAAAATACATAAACATGGCACAAACCCCCCCATGAGGCCTATTGTGTCAGGAGGCGGTTGGAGCACTGAGCCTTTCTCGTTATATGTAGAGAAACATTTAAGACCTGTTGTTGAACAGAATGAGTATATCCTTAGAGATACTAAACAATTTCTAGTAGAATTATATAATACTAATATGTCTCGGGATATGTATTTTGTTACTATGGAGGTCCAATCGCTATTTACCATCATACCTAATAGAGAGGGGGTTGAGGCCATAAAAAAGTATTTGACGCTACATAGTGAATATACTGAAAAACATATTGACTTGATTTCTATGTTTATGGAAGTCATTTTAGAGAACAACGTGTTTATATATGGAACTGATGCTTATATCCAACGTGATGGCGTGGCTATGGGCACTTCCTGTGCCAACAGCTACGCCAACATGTTCCTAGCTATGTGGGAGGAAGATGTCTTGTTTCCTTGTGATTTACATGCCTCCCACGTATGCTTTTATTGTCGTTTTGTGGACGATGTCTTTCTTGTCTGGCAAGGTAATCACCTCGAACTTGATAGATACATGACCCTAGTCAATGGGCTGACCTCCTACTTGAAATTTACGCATCAGCACTCTTTACACCGCATAGACTTCTTGGATGTTTATGTGGAAAGGGTGCTGGAAGAAAAAGTGAATACTGGTGTGTATAGGAAGAAATGCTATAGGAATGGCCTCCTACAAAGGACAAGTATGCACCCCCCTTATATATTTCGGAATATCATTAAAGGTCAGGGTATGAGAATTTCCAGGCTTAATGCCACACAAGAGGGTTACCTGAATGAACTAGATAAATTTAAACTGAGGCTTGCTCAAAGGGGTTATAAGCTGCATGAAGTTGATAGAACTTTAGAAGACATACATAGACTAAGATCAAATAGAGCAGCACCCTATTTCTCTGACTATATACACGAACCTATAGTTGGACAAGTAGACAATGAGCAAATAAAAATACAAATGTATTACACTAATGACAGGAAGGACATCATTGATATCATTTATAGGCACTGGTCGATTCTCACCAGCAACCAGGAGATCGGGTCATTAGTGGGCATCACTCCTAAGTTCCAGTATAAAAATAGGAACAATCTTAAGATGCTACTTTGTCATCGCCATGATGGTCGAGATAAAGTGGCCTTGTTGGGAACCCATCCTTGTAAACAATGCCAATATTGTAGGTACATATGTGAAGGGAATACTTTTAAGCACCCAGATACTGGTCAGATATTCAATTTTAAAGTTGATGCCACATGTAATACAGCTAACTTGGTATACTTGGCTAAGTGCCAAGAATGCCAAGCTTTCTATGTCGGTAAGACTAATAGGGCATTTAAAATTAGGATTAGAGAACACTTATATGCCATTAGGATTGGACATAGTAACAATGCATTGGCTAAGCACGTAGGCCAATATGGTAATCAACACAACTTTATTTTTATGGCTATAGATAGCGTCCTGCCAATAATAAGACAAGGGAATATTCATAACACTACTGAGAGAGTAGAAGTCAATTGGATGATTCGCCTTAGAGCAGACAAAGGCAGTGGCCTTAATGAACGAGCTTCCATTCGACCAGTGTTAAGAGCCAGACGCTTTAAATAAGCGCTATTTACAATAATAACAACCCGTATATTTATGTCTAGTTAGGTTTTAGTGTAAATATATAACGATAGGCTTCCATATATGCCTATAAAGTATTTTAAAGATATTTGTTATAAATGTACGCAATTTGTCAATTGCTGACTTTTTTAACTTGTGTCCTTGACGATTAGCGACTTCTACTAGTTTTGTGAGCATTGTTTTGTATGATTAGCATACTTATAATGTTTTTGATAGTTTTATACATGAATGGTATACGTAGAATAACACAGTTTAATGCATCTATAGTACACACTGGAAAAAATTTTATTTAAATATTTTATTCATTGAGCTTCATGCAACAGTTAATGCTTTCAAATGCTGTAGTAATTATTATCATTCAGATATGCTTCCCTAGTAATAAACATTATATATTAGTATGTTTTAGTAAGTATTGAATGATGTGTACCCAGTAAATTCTCTATAGACGTGAATTTACTCTATCTAATATAGAAATGTCATGACACTGAATCTTCCTTAATGAAACTTTTAATAATCTGGTTTGTATCACTTTAAAGTTCTATAAGATGAAACACATGACTACTATAAAAGGAGCAGACTGATTTTTTGAATGTTAACGGTCTGAGGAAGCAAATGTGAAAGCGCTTACCGACAACAGTTTTATTAAATAAACTTTTTTGCTTTTATATCTAAGCTTGGTTCTTGGAAAACATCCCAGTAGCAGACACAGGCACTTTATGAATGGATTATTGAGAAGCCTTGGTTACCTCTCTGCTTTTATATTTGGCTTATATTTTACTGGTGAGATAACTTACATTAAGACTTAATGTGATATCAACATATATTACCGGTGAGATAGCTTACATTAAGAGGTAATGTGATATCAGCATATTTTACCAGTGAGATAGCTCACATTAAGAGTTAATGTGATATCAGCATATGTTACCAGTGAGATAGCTTACATTAAGAGTTAATGTGATATCAGCATATACTACCGGTAAGATAGCTTACATTAAGAATTAAAGTGATATCAGCATATCTTATCGATGAGATAGCTTACATTACGAGTTAATGTGATATCAGCATATTTTACTGGTGAGATAGCTTACATGAAGAGTTAATGTGATATCAGCATCTGTTACCGGTGAGATAGCTTACATTAAGTGTTAATGTGATATCAGCATATGTTTCCGGTGAGAAAGCTGGCATTAAGAGTTAATGTGATATCAGCATATGTTACCAGTGAGATAGCTTACATTTAAAGTTAATGTGATATTAGCATATGTTACTGGTGAGATAGCTTATATTAAGAGTTAATGTGATATCAGCATATGTTATTGGTGTGATAGCTTGCATTAAAAGTTAATGTGATACCAGCATATGTTACCGGTGAGACAGCTCACATTAAGAGTTAATGTGATATCAGCATATGTTACCGGTGAGATAGCTGAGATTAAGACTTAATGTGATATCAGCATATGTCACTGGTGAGAGAGCTTACATTAAGAGTTAATGTGATATCAGCATATGTTACCGGTGACATATCTCACATTAAGACTTAATGTGATATCAGCATATGTCACTGGTGAGAGAGCTTACATTAAGAGTTAATGTGATATCAGCATATGTTATTGATGAGATAGCTTACATTACGAGTTAGTGTGATATCAGCATATGTTACCGGTGAGATAGCTTACATTAAGAGTTAATGTAATATCAGCATATGTTACCGATGAGATAGCTTACATTAAGAGTTAATGTGATATCAGCATATGTTACCAGTGAGACAGCTTACATTAAGAGTTAATGTGATATCAGCATAGGTTACCGGTGAGAAAGCTGATATTAAGAGTTAATGTGATATCAGCATATGTTACCGGTGAGATAGCTTACATTACGAGTTAATGTAATATCAGCATATGTTACTGGTCAGAAAGCTTACATGAGGAGTTTATGTGATATCAGTATATGTTACCGGTGAGATAGCTTACATTACAAGTTAATGTGATATTAGCATATGTTACCGGTAAGACAGCTGACATTAAGAGTTAGTGTGATATCAGCATAATTTACCGGTGATATAGCTCCCATAAAGAATTAATTTGATATCAGCAGTTGTTACCGGTGAGATAGCTGGCATTAACAGTTAATGTAATATCAACATATGTTACCTTTGAGACAGCACACATTAAGAGTTAATGTGATATCAGCATATGTTATCGGTGAGAGAGCTTCCATTAAGAGTTAATGTGATATCAGCATATTTTACTGGTGAGATAGCTTGCATTAAGAGTTAATGTGATATCATCATATGTTACGGGTGAGATAGCTGACATTAAGAGTTAATGTAATATTAGCATATGTTACCGGTGAGATGGCTCACATTAAGACGTAATGTGAGATCAGCATATCTTACTGGTGAGAGCTTACATTGTGAGTTAATGTGATAACAGCATATATTACGTGAGATAGCTTAAATTAAGAGTTAATAAGATATCAGCATATGTTGGAGATAGCTTACATTAAGAGTTAATGTGATATAAAGTAATATGTTACACGTGAGAGCTTGCATTAAAGTTAATGTGATATCAACATATGTTACCGTGGATAGCTTACATTAAGAGTTAATGTATATCAGCATATGTTATCAGTGAGATAGCTTACATAAGAGATAATGTGATATCAGCATATGTTACTGGTGAGATAGCTTACATTAAGAGTTATTGATATCAGCATATATTACAGGTGAGAGCTTATTTGAGTTAATGTGAAATCAGCATATGTTTCCGCTGAGATAACTTACATTTAGTGCTTATGTGATATCAGCATTTGTTGCTGGTGAGATATCAGCATATGTAACCAGTGAGATGCTTGCATTAAGAGTTAATGTGATATCAGCATATGTTACCGGTGAGATAGCTTAAATTAAGAGTTACTGTGATATCAGAATATGTTACCGGTAAGATACCTCGCATTAAGAGTTAATGTCATGTCAGCATATGTTACGGTGACATAGCTCGCATTAAGAGTTAATGTGATTTTAGCATATGTTCCTGGTGAGATCGGTTACATTCAGGCTTAATGTGATATCAGCATATGTAACCGGTGAGATAGCCTACATTAAGAGTTAATGTGATATCAGCATATGTTCCCGGTGAGATAGGTTACATTCAGGGTTAATGTGATATCAACATATATTACCGGTGACATAGCTTACAGAGATAATGTTACCAGTGGATAGCTTACATTAGGGTTAATGTGATATCAGCATATGTTAGCGTTGAGATAGCTTACATTAAGAGTTAATGTGATTTCAGCATATATTACCCATGAGATAGCTCACATTAAGAGTTAATGTGATATTAGCATATGTTACTGGTGAGATAGCTTACATTAAGAGTTAATGTGATATCAGCATATGTTACCGGTGAGATAGTTTACTTTAAGGGGTAATGTGATATCAGCATATGTTACCGGTGAGATAGCTGACATTAAGAGTTAATGTGATATCAGCATATGTTACCGGTGAGATAGCTTACATTAGAGTTAATGTGATATCAATTTACCGTGAGATAGCTTATATTAAGAGTTAGTGTGATATCAGCATATGTTACTGTGAGATAGCTACATTAAGGTTATGTGATATCAGATATGTTACGTGAGATAGCTTACATTAACGGTTAATGTGATTTTAGCATATGTTAACAGAGGGATAGCTTACATTAAGAATTAATGTGATATCAGCATATAATACCGGTGAGATAGCTGGCATTAAGAGTTAATGTGATATCAGCATATGTTACTGGTGAGATAGCTTACATTAGAGTTAATGTGATATCAGCATATGTTACCGGTGAGATAGCTTGCATTAAGAGTTAATGTGATATCAGCATATGTTACCAGTGAGATAGCTTACATTAAGAGTTAATGTGATATCAGCATATGTTACCGGTGAGATAGCTTACATTTAGAGTTAATGTGATATCAGTATATGTTACTGGTGAGATAGCTTACATTAAGAGTTAATGTGATATCAGTATATGTTACTGGTGAGATAGCTTACATTAAGAGTTAATGTGATATCAGCATATGTTACCGGTGAGATAGCTTGCATTAAGAGTTAATGTGATATCAGCATATGTTACCGGTGAGAAAGCTGGCATTAAGAGTTAATGTGATATCAGCATATGTTACCGGTGAGATAGCTTACATTGACTTAATCTGATATCAGCATATGTTACCAGTGCGATAACTTAAATTAAGAGTTAATGTTATATCAGCATATTTTACCGGTGAGATAGCTCACATTAAGAGTTAATGTGATATCAGCATATGTTACCGGTGAGATAGCTTACATTAAGAGTTAATATGATATTAGCATATGTTAATGGTGAGATACCTTACATTAAGAGGTAATGTGATATCAGCATATACTACCGGTGAGATAGCTTACATTAAGAGTTAATGTGATATCAGCATATGTTACCGGTGAGATAGCTTACATTACAAGTTAATGTGATATTAGCATATGTTAAGATAGCGTGGGTTAAGAGTTAATGTGATATCAGCATATGTTACCGGTGAGATAGCTTACATTAAGAGTTAATGTGATATCAGCATATGTTACCGGTGAGATAGCTTGCATTAAGAGTTAATGTGATATCAGCATATGTTACCGGTGAGATAGCTTACATTTAGAGTTAATGTGATATCAGCATATGTTACTGGTGAGATAGCTTGAATTAAGAGTTAATGTGATATCAGCATATGTTACTGGTGAGATAGCTTACATTAAGAGTTAATGTGATACCAGCATATGTTACCGGTGAGACAGCTTACATTAAGAGTTAATTTGATATCAGCATATGTTACCAGTGAGATAGATTTCATTAATAGTTAATATGATATCAGCATATGTTACCGGTGAGATAGCTCACATTAAGAGTTAATGTGATATCAGCATATGTTACCGGTGACATAGCTTACATTAAGAGTTAATGTGATATCAGCATATGTTACCGGAGAGATAGCTCACATTAAGAGTTAATGTGATATTAGCATATGTTACCGGTGAGACAGCTTACATTAAGAGATGATGTGATATCAGCATAGGTTACCGGTGAGAAAGCTGATATTAAGAGTTAATGTGATATGAGCATATGTTACTTGTGAGACAGCTCACTGTAAGAGTTAATGTGATATCGGCATATGTTACAGGTGAGAGCTTACATTAAGAGTTAATGTGATATCAGCACATGCTACCAAACACTAGCCTAGCACAGTCCAAGCGACGTTTAATAGTGCGCATATCAAAGGCAGCACAAAAGCGACACCCAACAACGCCGTGCTCAGGCCCTAAACAAGGAATACAGAGTAAATGGTAATCCCTATGAGGAATCTGTTTCCCACAAGAAATACAGTTATTAACTTTTTCAGACATCCGGTAATACTGAGGCAAGAAAAAGACAAAAGTGTCCCCAACGGGGTACTCAGCCCAGCATGGTCTCCGGTCTGAAACTCGAAAACCGACAATTCCAGAAAGCCGAACGGCACTTGCAAACACTGCTTCTGCTTAGGACCACACGGCAAGAAAGACTGAGGGTATGGCGTCAGTCATGCGCATTTGTACTGGCACATACTGATGTCAGCCTCGAGCGCCATGACCGACGCCAGATTCTAGCCCTTTGGTATTCGGGCCGATGGTGGACAGCGGAATACCCATGTGTCAGGACTGCAGCAATGGTAGACGAAGAACATCAGTCAGTTATGACTCAACAACATGATATTAGCACCAAATATCCAGAGATTTTAGCTGAAAGAGCAGTTTCCAATCTGCTGGATGGCATCATGGTCTATGAAAGACGACTTATACATCAAAAGAAAGAAAAAATAGACAGAGATGTACGAGATTATCGCACGTCTCATGTGTTTACTTGGCCTAGAGCTCAGCACAATTCTACTAACATTGTGACTTCAAATAATAGCATGCCCCTACCAACTAAAGAGAGTTATATACTACCTAATACTATACCAGAACAATCATCATGCTTGCAAGCTTCTGTTACATCTACTATTTCTCATCCAGGGTTCTCCAGTGTTACAGGAATAAACTCACATAATAATCTGGATAAACATAAACATTTGGTTACAGCTCCAGTATATATAGACGGTGGCCGTGAGAGCATTGAGCCCACAGAGGGTCCTGTAGTATGCTCTAAGACAACCAAGAACACTGCCTTGTGTGCCTCACAACCACCATATGAAACAATTTTTCCCCAGTTTCTCCTTCCCATATCTATGGGGAGGGGGGACAGACGAGATTGGTCCGCCAGTCGAGGAAGGCAGAAACGCAAACTATCTGGGGAAAGGATACAAGGACAGACACTCAAGAAAATGTGGAACAAATGAATACTGATTTAGTATGGAACATTTTGCATCGACCATTGGATTCCTATGAACTTGAACTGTTAAATAAAGGTTTAACATTTATTCCTAGTGTAAATAGTAGAATCACTGATGTACTAACTGATTTGAAACTGTTTAGTAGAAATGTAATGCTTAGATACCAGTTTGGGAATAATTTCAACAGTGTACAGCCATCACTGAGAAAATTGAGTGAATATGTACCTCAAAATCACCCTTTATTAGAGGCCTTCTACAAAGTTGTAGAAGATGATGTATATCCGTTATTTGCTTCTCGCACACACAGTTCACATAGGCCATATAATTTGACTTTCCAACAAAAGCAGGCGTTGAATAGGCTTAGAGCAGATAAAAATGTAATTTTTAGACCAGCAGATAAAGGAGGTCCTTTGGTTGTAATGGATTTCTTACATTATCACAAAAACATGTTGGATATGTTAGCAGATGAGAGGTATTATAAGACTATATCTGAACAACAGCTTCAGAGTATCATTCACAAACTGATAGATATAGTTCATGACTTGCAAGTCAGTCAGTGCATTGACCAGGAACTGGCAAAATATTTATTCGTGGAGTACCCTATGATACCAAGTATACATGGCATCCCTAAAATACATAAACATGGCACAAACCCCCCCATGAGGCCTATTGTGTCAAGAGGTGGTTGGAGCACTGAGCCTTTCTTGTTATATGTAGAGAAACATTTAAGACCTGTTGTTGAACGGAATGAGTATATCCTTAGAGATACTAAACAATTTCTAGTAGAATTATATAATACTAATATGTCTCAGGATATGTATTTTGTTACTATGGATGTCCAACCGCTATTTACCATCATACCTAATAGAGAGGGGGTTGAGGCCATAAAAAAGTATTTGACGCTACATAGTGAATATACTGAAAAACATATTGACTTGATTTCTATGTTTATGGAAGTCCTTTTAGAGAACAACGTGTTTATATATGGAACTGATGTTTATATCCAACGTGATGGCGTGGCTATGGGCACTTCCTATGCCAACAGCTACACCAACATGTTCCTAGCTATGTGGGAGGAAGATGTCTTGTTTCCTTGTGATTTACATGCCTCCCACGTATGCTTTTATCGTAATTTTGTGGACGATGTCTTTCTTGTCTGGCAAGGTAATCACCTCGAACTTGATAGATACATGACCCTAGTCAATGGGCTGACCTCCTACTTGAAATTTACGCATCAGCACTCTTTACAACGCATAGACTTCTTGGATGTTTATGTGGAAAGGGTGCTGGAAGAAAAAGTGAATACTGGTGTGTATAGGAAGAAATGCTATAGGAATGGCCTCCTACATAGGACAAGTATGCACCCCCCTTATATATTTCGGAATATCATTAAAGGTCAGGGTATGAGAATTTCCAGGCTTAATGCCACACAAGAGGGTTACCTGAATGAACTAGATAAATTTAAACTGAGGCTTGCTCAAAGGGGTTATAAGCCGCATGAAGTTGATAGAACTTTAGAAGACATACATAGACTAAGATCAAATAGAGCGGCACCCTATTTCTCTGACTATATACACGAACCTATAGTTGGACAAGTAGACAATGAGCAAATAAAAATACAAATGTATTACACTAATGACAGGAAGGACATCATTGATATCATTTATAGGCACTGGTCAATTCTCACCAGCAGCCAGGAGATCGGGTCAGTAGTGGGCATCACTCCTAAGTTCCAGTATAAAAATAGGAACAATCTTAAGATGCTACTTTGTCATCGCCATGATGGTCGAGATAAAGTGGCCTTGTTGGGAACCCATCCTTGTAAACAATGCCAATATTGTAGGTACATATGTGAAGGGAATACTTTTAAGCACCCAGATACTGGTCAGATATTCAGTTTTAAAGTTGATGCCACACGTAATACAGCTAACTTGGTATACTTGGCTAAGTGCCAAGAATGCCAAGCTTTCTATGTCGGTAAGACTAATAGGGCATTTAAAATTAGGATTAGAGAACACTTATATGCCATTAGGATTGGACAAAGTAACAATGCATTGGCTAAGCACGTAGGCCAATATTGTAATCAACACAACTTTATTTTTATGGCTATAGATAGCGTCCTGCCAATAATAAGACAAAGGAATATTCGTAACACCACTGAGAGAGTAGAAGTCAATTGGATGATTCACCTTAGAGCAGACAAAGGCAGTGGCCTTAATGAACGAGCTTCCATTCGACCAGTGTTAAGAGCCAGATGCTTTAAATAAGCGCTATTTATAATAATAACAACCCGTATATTTATGTCTAGTTAGGTTTTAGTGTAAATATATAACAATAGGCTTCCATATATGCCTATAAAGTATTTTAAAGATATTTGTTATAAATGTACGCAATTTGTCAATTGCTGACTTTTTTAACTTGTGTCCTTGACGATTAGCGACTTCTACAAGTTTTGTGAGCATTGTTTTGTATGATTAGCATACTTATAATGTTTTTGATAGTTTTATACATGAATGGTATACGTAGAATAACGCAGTTTAATGCATCTATAGTACACACTGGAAAAAATTTTATTTAAATATTTTATTTATTGAGCTTCATGCAACAGTTAATGCTTTCAAATGCTGTAGTAATTATTATCATTCATATATGCTTCCCTAGTAATAAACATTATATATTAGTATGTTTTAGTAAGTATTGAATTATGTGTACCCAGTAAATTCTCTATAGACGTGAATTTACTCTATCTAATATAGAAATGTCATGACACTGAATCTTCCTTAATGAAACTTTTAATAATCTGGTTTGTATCACTTTAAAGTTCTATAAGATGAAACACATGACTACTATAAAAGGAGCAGACTGATTTTTTGAATGTTAACGGTCTGAGGAAGCAAATGTGAAAGCGCTTACCAACAACAGTTTTATTAAATAAACTTTTTTGCTTTTATATCTAAGCTTGGTTCTTGGAAAACATCCCAGTAGCAGACACAGGCACTTTATGAATGGATTATTGAGAAGCCTTGGTTACCTCTCTGCTTTTATATTTGGCTTATATTTTACTGGTGAGATAACTTACATTAAGACTTAATGTGATATCAACATATATTACCGGTGAGATAGCTTACATTAAGAGGTAATGTGATATCAGCATATTTTACCAGTGAGATAGCTCACATTAAGAGTTAATGTGATATCAGCATATGTTACCAGTGAGATAGCTTACATTAAGAGTTAATGTGATATCAGCATATACTACCGGTAAGATAGCTTACATTAAGAATTAAAGTGATATCAGCATATCTTACCGATGAGATAGCTTACATTACGAGTTAATGTGATATCAGCATATTTTACTGGTGAGATAGCTTACATGAAGAGTTTATGTGATATCAGCATATGTTACCGGTGAGATAGCTTACATTAAGTGTTAATGTGATATCAGCATATGTTACCGGTGAGAGAGCTTGCATTAAGAGTTAATGTGACATCAGCATCTGTTACCAATGAGATAGCTTACATTTAAAGTTAATGTGATATTAGCATATGTTACTGGTGAGATAGCTTATATTAAGAGTTAATGTGATATCAGCATATGTTACCGGTGGGATAGCTTGCATTAAAAGTTAATGTGATACCATCATATGTTACCGGTGAGACAGCTCACATTAAGCGTTAATGTGATATCAGCATATGTTACCGGTGAGATAGCTGAGATTAAGACTTAATGTGATATCAGCATATGTCACTGGTGAGAGAGCTTACATTAAGAGTTAATGTGATATCAGCATATGTTACCGGTGACATATCTCACATTAAGACTTAATGTGATATCAGCATATGTCACTGGTGAGAGAGCTTACATTAAGAGTTAATGTGATATCAGCATATGTTATCGATGAGAGAGCTTACATTACGAGATAGTGTGATATCAGCATATATTACCGGTGTGATTGCATACATTAAGAGTTAATGTAATATCAGCATATGTTACCCAGGAGATAGCTTACATTAAGAGTTAATGTGATAGCAGCATATGTTACCAGTGAGACAGCTTACATTAAGAGATAATGTGATATCAGCATAGGTTACCGGTGAGAAAGCTGATATTAAGAGTTAATGTGATATCAGCATATGTTACCGGTAAGAGAGCTTACATTACGAGTTAATGTGATATCAGCATATTTTACTGGTAAGATAGCTTACATGAGGAGTTTGTGTTATCAGCATATGTTACCGGAGAGATAGCTTACATTAAGAGTTAATGTGATATCAGCATATGTTACCGGTTAGACAGCTGCATTAAGAGTTAGTGTGATGTCAGCATTTTTTACCAATGATATAGTGCACATAAAGAATTAATGTGATATCAGCATATGTTACCGGCGAGCTAGCTCGCATTAACAGTTAATGTTATATCAGCATATGTTACAGGTGAGAGAGCTTACATTAAGAGTTAATGTGATATCAGCATATGTTACAGGTGAGAGAGCTTACATTAAGAGTTAATGTGATATCAGCACATGCTACCAGTGAGATAGCTTGCATTAAGAGTTGATGTGATATCAGCATATGTTACCGGTGAGAGAGCTTACATTAGAGTTAATGTGATATCAGCATATGTTACCGGTGAGATGGCTCACATTAAGACTTAATGTGGTATCGGCATATGTTACTGGTGAGATAGCTTGCATTGTGAGTTAATGTGATAACAGCATATATTACCGGTGAGATAGCTTAAATTAAGAGTTAATGTGATATCAGCATATGTTACCGGTGAGATAGCTTACATTAAGAGTTAATGCGATATCAGCATATGTTACCGGTCAGATAACTTACATTAAGAGTTAGTTTGATGTCGGCATATGTTACCAGTGAGATAGCTTGCATTAAAAGTTAATGTGATATCAACATATGTTACCGGTGGGATAGCTTACATTAAGAATTAATGTCATATCAGCATATGTTATCAGTGAGATAGCTTACACTAAGAGATAATGTGATATCAGCATATGTTACTGGTGAGATAGCTTACATTAAGAGTTAGTATGATATCAGCATATATTACAGGTGAGATAGCTTATATTAAGAGTTAATGTGAAATCAGCATATGTTACCAGTGAGATAACTTACATTTAGAGTTAATGTGATATCAGTATATGTTACTGGTGAGATATCAGCATATGTAACCAGTGAGATGGCTTGCATTAAGAGTTAATGTGATATCAGCATAGGTTACCAGTGAGATAGCTTACATTAAGAGTTACTGTGATATCAGAATATGTTACCGGTGAGATACCTTGCATTAAGAGTTAATGTGATGTCAGCTTATGTTACGGTGACATAGTTCGCATTAGGAGTTAATGTGATATCAGCATATGTTCCCGGTGAGATAGGTTACATTCAGGGTTAATTTGATATCAGCATATGTAACCGGTGAGATAGCCTACATTAAGAGTTAATGTGATATCAGCATATGTAACTGGTGAGATAGGTTACATTCAGGGTTAATGTGATATCAACATATATTACGGGTGACATAGCTTAACTTAAGAGATAATGTTACCAGTGAGATAACTTACATTCAGGGTTAATGTGATATCAGCATATGTTAGCATTGAGATAGCTTATATTAAGAGTTAATGTGATATCAGCATATATTACCCGTGAGATAGCTCACATTAAGAGTTAATGTGATATTAGCATATGTTACCGGTGAGATAGGCTACATAAAGAGTTAATGTGATATCAGCATATGTTACCGGTGAGATAGTTTACTTTAAGGGTTAATGTGATATCAGCATATGTTACCGGTGAGATAGCTTACAGTAAGAGTTAATGTGATATCAGCATATGTTACCAGTGAGAGAGCTCACATTAGGAGTTAATGTGATAGCACATGTTACCGGTGAGATAGCTTATATTAAGAGTTAGTGTGATATCAGTATATGTTAACTGTGAGATAGCTCACATTAATGGTTAGTGTGATATCAGTAGATGTTAACTGTGAGATAGCTTACATTAATGGTTAGTGTGATATCAGCATATGTTACCGGAGAGATAGCTTACATTAAGAGTTAATGTGATACCAGCATATGATACCGTTGGGATAGCTTGCATTAAGAGTTAATGTGATATCAGCATATGTTACTGGTGAGATAGCTTACATTAAGAGTAAATGTGATATCAGCATATGTTACCGGTGAGATAGCTTGCATTAAGAGTTAATGTCATATCAGCATATGTAACCAGTGAGATAGCTTGAATTAAAAGTTTGTGATATCAGCATATGTTACCGGTGAGATAGCTTACATTTAGAGTTAAAGTGATATCAGCATATGTTACAGGTGAGATTACGTGGGTTAAGAGTTAATGTGATATCAGCATATGTTACAGGTGAGATAGCTTATATTAAGAGTTAATGTGATATCAGCATATGTTACCGGTGAGATAGCTTGCATTAAGAGTTAATGTGACATCAGCATATGTTACCGGTGAGATAGCTGACATTAAGAGTTAATGTGATATCAGCATTTGCTACCATTGAGATAGCTCACATTGAGTTAATGTGATATCAGCATATGTTACCGGTGCGATAGCTTAAATTAAGAGTTAATGTGATATCAGAATATGTTACGGTAAGATACCTCGCATTAAGAGTTAATGTCATGTCAGCATATGTTCCCAGTGAGATAGGTTACATTCATGGTTAATGTGATATCAGCATATGTAAATGGTGAGATACCCTACATTAAGAGTTAATGTGATATCAGCATATGTTCCCGGTGAGATAGGTTACATTCAGGGTTAATGTGATATCAACATATATTACCGGTGACATAGCTTACATTAAGAGATAATGTGATATCAGCATATGTTAAGATAGCATGGGGTAAGAGTTAATGTGATATCAGCATACGTTACCGGTGAGATAGCTTACATTAAGAGTTAATGTGATATCAGCATATGTTACCGGTGAGATAGCTTGCATTAAGAGTTAATGTGACATCAGCATATGTTACCGGTGAGATAGCTTACATTTAGAGTTAATGTGATATCAGCATATGTTACTGGTGAGATAGCTTATATTAAGAGTTAATGTGATATCAGCATATGTTACTGGTGAGATAGCTTATATTAAGAGTTAATGTGATACCATCATATGTTACCGGTGAGACAGCTCACATTAAGGGTTAATGTGATATCAGCATATGTAACCAGTGAGATAGATTACATTAATAGTTAATATGATATCAGCATATGTTACCGGAGAGATAGCTCACATTAAAAATTAATGTGATATCAGCATATGTTACCGGTGACATATCTCACATTAAGACTTAATGTGATATCAGCATATGTTACCGGAGAGATAGCTCACATTAAGAGTTAATGTGATATTAGCATATGTTACCGGTGAGACAGCTTACATTAAGAGATGATGTGATATCAGCATAGGTTACCGGTGAGAAAGCTGATATTAAGAGTTAATGTGATATGAGCATATGTTACTTGTGAGACAGCTCACTGTAAGAGTTAATGTGATATCGGCATATGTTACAGGTGAGAGCTTACATTAAGAGTTAATGTGATATCAGCACATGCTACCGGTGAGACAGCTTGCATTAAGAGTTGATGTGATATCAGCATATGTTGTGGGTGAGATAGCTTGCATTAAGAGTTAATGTGATATCAGCATATGTTACCGGTGAGATATCAGCATATGTTACCGGTGAGATAGCATACATTAAGAGTTAATGTGATATCAGCATATGTTACTTGTGAGATAGCTTACATTAAGAGTTAATGTGATATCAGCACATGCTACCGGTGAGATAGCTTGCATTAAGAGCTGATGTGATATCAGCATATGTTGTGGGTGAGAGCTTGCATTAAGAGTTAATGTGATCATAGCATATGTTACCGGTGAGATAGCTGACATTAAGAGTTAATGTGATATCAGCATATGTTTCCGTTGAGATAGCTTACATTAAGAGTTAATGTGATATCAGCATATGTTACCAGTGAGATAGCTTACATTAAGAGTTAATGTGATATCAGCATATGTTACCAGTGAGATAGCTTGCATTAAGAGTTAATGTCATATCAGCATATGTTACCAGTGAGATAGCTTATATTAAAAGTTCATCTGATATCAGCATATGTTACCGGTGAGATAGCTTACATTTAGAGTTAATGTGATATCCGTATATGTTACAGGTGAGATAGCATGGGTTAAGAGTTAATGTGACATCAGCATATGTTACCGGTGAGATAGCTTGCATTAAGAGTTAATGTGATATCAGCATATGTTACTGGTGAGATAGCTTATATTAAGAGTTAATGTGATATCAGCATATGTTACTGGTGAGATAACTTGCATTAAAAGTTAATGTGACACCAGCATATGTTACCAGTGATACAGCTCACATTAAGAGATAATATGATATTGGCATATGTTACCGGTTAGATAGCTGACATTAAGAATTAAAGTGATATCACCATATGTTACTGGTGAGATAGCCTACATTAAGAGTTATTGTGATAACAGCATATGTAACCAGTGAGATAGCTTACATTAAGAGTTAAAGTGATATCAGCATATGTTACCGGTGAGATAGCTTACATTCCCGGTTAATGTGATATCAGCATATGTTACCGGTGACATAGCTTACATTAAGAGATAATGTGATATCAGCATCAGTTACTGGTGAAATAGCCTTCATTCAGGGTTAATGTGATATCAGCATATGTTAGCAGTGAGATAGCTTACATTAAGAGTTAATGTGATATCAGCATATGTTACCGGAGAGATAGCTCACATTTAGAGTTAATGTGATATCAGCATATGTTACCGGTGAGAGAGCTTACATTAAGAGTTAATGTGATATCAGCATATGTTACAGGTGAGATAGCTTACATTACTAGTTAGTGTGATATCAGCATATGTTACCGGTGACATAGCTTACATTCTGTTACCGGTGACATAGCTTACATTGAGAGTTAATGTGATATAAGCATATGTTACCGGTGAGATAGCTTACATTAATAGTTAATGTGATATCAGCATGTGTTACCAGTGACATATCTCACATTAAGAGTTAAGTGATAACAGCATATGTTACTGGTGAGATCGCTTACATTACGAGGTAGTGTGATATCAGCATATGTTACCTGTCAGATAGCTTACATTAAGAGATTATGTGATATCAGCATATGTTACCAGTGAGATAGCTAACATTTAGAGTTAATGTGATATCAGCATATGTTACCAGTGAGATAGCTTATATTAAGAGTTAATTTGATATCAGCATATGTTACTGGTGAGACAGCTAACGTTTAGAGTTATTATATCAGCATATATTACTGGTCAGATAGCTTACATTAAGGCTTAATGTGATATCAGCATACTTTACTGGTGAGATAGCTTACATGAGGAGTTTGTGATATCAGCATATGTTACCAGTGAGATAGCTTACATTACAAGTTAATGTGATATTAGCATATGTTAAGATAGCGTGGGTTAAGAGTTAATGTGATAGCATATGTTACAGGTGAGATAGCTTACATTAAGAGTTAATGTGATATCGGCATATGTTACTGGTGAGATAGCTTGCATTAAGAGTTAATGTGACATCAGCATATGTTACCGGTGAGAGAGCTTACGTTTAGAGTTAATGTTATATCAGCATATGTTGCTGGTGAGATAGCTTATATTAAGAGTTAATGTGATATCAACATATGTTACCGTTGAGATAGCTGAGATTAAGACTTAATGTGATATCAACATATGTTACCGGAGAGATAGATCACATTAACAGTTAATGTGATATCAGCATATGTTACCGTTGAGATAGCTACCATTAAGAGTTAATGTGATATCAGCATATGTTACCTGTGAGATAGCTCGCAATAAGAATTATTGTGAAATCAGCATGTGTTACCGGTGAGATAGCTCGCATTAAGAGTTAATGCGATATCAGCATATGTTACAGGTGAGAGAGCTTGCATTAAGAGTTAATGTGATATCAGCATATTTTACTGGTGAGTTACCTTACATTAAGAGTAAATGTGATGTCAGCAAATGTTACCAGTGAGATACCTTACATTTAGAGTTATTGTGAAGTCAGCATACGTTAACGGTGAGATAGCTTACATTAAGAGTTAATGTGATATCAACATATGTTACCGGTGAGATATGCTGATATCAAATTAACTCTTAATGTAAGCTATGTTACCGGTGAGGCATCTAACATTTAGAGTTAATGTGATATCAGCATATGTTACCGGTGAGATAGCTTGCATTAAGAGTTAATGTGATATCAGCATATATTGTTGGTGAGATTGCTTACATTAAGAGTTAATCTGATATCAGCATATGTTACCGGTGAGATAGCTTACATTAAGAGTAAATGTGATATCAGCATATGCTACCGGTGAGATAGCCCGCTTTAAGAGTTAATGTGATATCAGCATATGTTATCGGTGAGATAGCCTACATTAAGATTTAATGCGATATCAGCATATGTTACCGGTGAGAAAGCTTACATTATGAGTTAATTTGATATCAGCATATATTACCCCGATAGCTTACATTAAGAGTTGATCTGATATCAGCATATGTTACCGATGAGATAGCTAGCATTAAGAGTTAATGTGATATCAGCATATGTTACTGGTGAGATAGCTTGCATTAAGAGTTAATATGATATCAGTTTATGTTACCGATGAGATATCTCAAATTAAGAGTAAATGATATATCAGCATATGTTACCTGTGAGATAGCTCACATTAAGAGTTAATGTAATATCAGCATATGTTACCGGTGAGATAGCTTGCATTAAAACTTAAGGTGATATCAGCATATGTTACCTCTGAAATAGCTCACATTAAGACTTAATGTAATATCAGCATATGTTACTGATGAGATAGCTTACATTATGAGTTAATGTGATATCAGCATATGTTAACGGTGATACAACTTACATTAAGCGTTAATGTGATACCATATGTTTCCGGTGAGATAGCTTACATTAAGAGTTAATGTGATATCAGCATATGTTACCGGTGAGATAGCTGGCATTAAGAGTTAATGTATTATCAGCATATGTTGCAGGTGAGATAGCTTAAATTAAGAGTTGATGTGATATCAGCATATGTTGTAGGTGGGATAGCTTGTATTAAGAGTTAATGTGATATTAGCATATGTTACCAGTGAGATAGCTTACATTCCGAGGTAGTGTAATATCAGCATATGTTACCGATAAGGTAGCTTGTATTAAGAGTTAATGTGATATCATTATATGTTACCGGTGAGACAGCTCACATTAAGAGTTAATGTGATATCAGCATATGTTACCGGTGAGATAGCTTACATTAACAGTTAATGTAATATCAACATATGTTACCGGTGAGATAGCTTACATTCAGGGTTAATGTGATATCATCATATGTTACCGTTGAGATAGCTTACATTAAGAGATAATGTGATATCAGCATATCATACCGGTGAGAGAGCTTACATTCAGGGTTAATGTGATATCAGCATATGTTAGAGGTTATATAGCTTACATTAAGAGTTAGTGATATCAGCATGTATTACCCGTGAGATAGCTCACATTAAGAGTTAATGTGATATCAACATATGTTACCGGTGAGATAGCTTATATTAAGAGTTAATTTGATATCAGCATATGTTACCTGTGAAATAGCTGACATTAAAAGTTAATGTGATATCAGCATATGTTAAGGGTGAGATAGCTCGCATTAAGAATTAAAGTGATATCAGCATATGTTACCGGTGAGAGAGCTTGAATTAAGGGTTGATGTGATATCAGCATATGTTATGGGTGAGATAGCTGACATTAAGAGTTAATGTAATATTAGCATATGTTACCGGTGAGAGAGCTTGCATTAAGAGTTAATGTGACATCAGCATATGTTACCGGTGAGATAGCTTACATTAAGAGTTAAAGTGATATCAGCATATGTTACCGGTGAGATATCTCGCATTAAGAGGTAATGTGATATCATCACATATTACTGATGAGATAGTTTACATTAAGAGCTAAGGTGATATCAGCATATGTTACAGGTGAGATAGCTCACATTGAGTGGTAATGTTATATCCGCATATGTTATCGGTTAAAAAGCTTACATTAAGAGTTAATGTGATATCAGCATATGTTACCGGTGAGATAGCTGACATTAAGAGTTAATGTGATATCAGCATATGTTACCGATGAGATAGCTTACAATACGAGTCAATGAAATATCAGCATATGTTACTGGTGAGATAGCTTACATGAGGAGTTTATGTGATAGCATATGTTACCTGTGAGATAGCTTACATTACAAGTTAATGTGATATTAGCATATGCTACCAGTGAGATAGCTTGCATTTAGAGTTAATGTGATATCAGAATATGTTACAGGTGAAATAGTGTGGATAAGAGTTAATGTGATATCAGCATATGTTACTGGTGAGATAGCTTATATTAAGAGTTAATGTGATATCAGTATATGTTACCGGTGGGATAGCTTGCATTAAAAGTTAATGTGATGTCAGCATATGTTACCAGTGAGATAGCTAACATTAAGAGTTAAAGTGATGTCAGCATATGTTACCGGTGAGATAGCTTACATAAAGAGTTATTGTGATATCAGCATATGTTACCTGTGAGATAGCTCACATTAAGAGTTAATGTGATATCAGCATAAGTTACCAGTGACATAGCAGACATTAAGAGTTAATGTGATATCAGCATATGTTACCGGAGAGATAGCTCACATTAAGAGTTAATGTGATAGCATATGTTACCGGTGAGATAGCTCAAATTAAGAGTTAATGTGATATCAGCATATGTTACCGGTGAGATAGCTTATATTATGAGTTAATGTGATAACAGCATATGTTACCGGTGAGATAGCTTATACTACGAGGTAGTGTGATATCAGCATATGTTACCGGTGAGATAGCTTACATTAAGAGTTAATGTGATATCAGCATATGTTAACGGTGAGATAGCTTTCATTAAGAGTTAATGTGACATCAGCATATGTTACCTGTGAAATAGCTTCCATTTAGAGTTAATGTGATATCAGCATATGTTACTGGTGAGATAGCTTATATTAAGAGTTAATGTGATATCAGTATATGTTACCGGTGGGATAGCTTGCATTAAAAGTTAATGTGATGTCAGCATATGTTACCAGTGAGATAGCTAACATTAAGAGTTAAAGTGATGTCAGCATATGTTACCGGTGAGATAGCTTACATAAAGAGTTATTGTGATATCAGCATATGTTACCTGTGAGATAGCTCACATTAAGAGTTAATGTGATATCAGCATAAGTTACCAGTGACATAGCAGACATTAAGAGTTAATGTGATAGCATATGTTACCGGTGAGATAGCTCAAATTAAGAGTTAATGTGATATCAGCATATGTTACCGGTGAGATAGCTTATATTATGAGTTAATGTAATATCAGCATATGTTACCGGTGAGATAGCTTATATTATGAGTTAATGTGATAACAGCATATGTTACCGGTGAGATATCTTATACTACGAGGTAGTGTGATATCAGCATATGTTACCGGTGAGATAGCTTGCATTAAGAGTTAATGTGATATCAGCATATGTTATTGGTGAGATAGCTCACATTTAGAGATAATGTGATATCAGCATATGATACCGGTGAAATAGCTTACATTCACGGTTAATGTGATATCAGTATATGTTAGCAGTGATATAGCTTACATTAAGATTTAATGTGATATCAGCATATATTATCCATGAGATAGCAACACATTGAGTTAATGTGATATTAACATATGTTACCAGTGAGATAGCTAACATATTGAGTTAATGTGATATCAGCATATGTTTCCGGTAAGATAGCTTACATTAAGAGTTAATGTGATATCAGCATATGTTACTGGTGAGATAGCTTACATTAAGGGTTAATGTGATATCAGCATATGTTACCGGTGAGATAACTTACATTAAGAGTTAATGTGATTATCAGCATATTTTACCGATGAGATAGCTCACATTGAGTTAATGTGATATCAGCATAAGTTAACAGTGGGATAGCTTACATTAAGAGTTAATGTGATATCAGCATATATAACCGATGAGATAGTTTACAATATCAGCACATGTTACCGGTGAGATAGTTTACATTATGAGTTAATGTGATATTAGCATATGTTACCGGGGAGATAGCTTACATTAAGAGTTAGTGATATCAGAGTATGTTACCGGTAAGACAGCTTATATTAAGAGTTAATGTGATATCGGCATATGTCACTGGTGAGATAGCTTATATTAAGATTTAATGTGATATCAGCATACGTTACCAGTGAGATAGCTGGCATTAAGAGTTAATGGGATATCAGCATATTTTACCGGTGATATAGCTCACATAAAGAATTAATGTGATATCAGCATTTGTTACTGGTGAGATAGCTGACATTAACAGTTAATGTGATATCAGCATATGTTACAGGTGAGATAGCTTACATTAAGAGTTAATGTGATATCAGCATATGTTACTGGTGAGATAGCTTGCATTAAGAGTTAATGTGATATCAGCATATGTTACCGGTGAGATAGCTTACATTAAGAGTTAATGTGATATCAGCATATGTTACCGGTGAGATAGCTTACATTAAGAGTTAATGTGATATCAGCATATGTTACCGGTGAGATAGCTTACATTAAGAGTTAATGTGATATCAGCATATGTTACCGTGAGATAGCTTACATTAAGAGTTAATGTGATATCAGCATATGTTACCGGTGAGATAGCTTACATTAAGAGTTAATGTGATATCAGCATATGTTACCAGTGAGATAGCTTACATTAAGAGTTAATGTGATATCAGCATATGTTACCGGTGAGATAGCTTACATTAAGAGTTAATGTGATATCAGCATATGTTACCGTGAGATAGCTTAAATTAAGAGTTAATGTGATATCAGCATATGTTACCGTGAGATAGCTTACATTAAGAGTTAATGTGATATCAGCATATGTTACCGGTGAGATAGCTTACATTAAGAGTTAATGTGATATCAGCATATGTTACTGGTGAGATAGCTTACATTAAGAGTTAATGTGATATCAGCATATGTTACCGGTGAGATAGCTTACATTAAGAGTTAATGTGATATCAGCATATGTTACCGGTGAGATAGCTTACATTAAGAGTTAATGTGATATCAGCATATGTTACCGGTGAGATAGCTTACATTAAGAGTTAATGTGATATCAGCATATGTTACCAGTGAGATAGCTTACATTAAGAGTTAATGTGATATCAGCATATGTTACCGGTGAGATAGCTTACATTAAGAGTTAATGTGATATCAGCATATGTTACCGTTGAGATAGCTTACATTAAGAGTTAATGTGATATCAGCATATGTTACCGTGAGATAGCTTACATTAAGAGTTAATGTGATATCAGCATATGTTACTGGTGAGATAGCTTACATTAAGAGTTAATGTGATATCAGCATATGTTACCGGTGAGATAGCTTACATTAAGAGTTAATGTGATATCAGCATATGTTACCGGTGAGATAGCTTACATTAAGAGTTAATGTGATATCAGCATATGTTACCGGTGAGATAGCTTACATTAAGAGTTAATGTGATATCAGCATATGTTACCGGTGAGATAGCTTACATTAAGAGTTAATGTGATATCAGCATATGTTACTGGTGAGATAGCTTACATTAAGAGTTAATGTGATATCAGCATATGTTACCGGGAGATAGCTTACATTAAGAGTTAATGTGATATCAGCATATGTTACCGGTGAGATAGCTTACATTAAGAGTTAATGTGATATCAGCATATGTTACCGGTGAGATAGCTTACATTAAGAGTTAATGTGATATCAGCATATGTTACCGTGAGATAGCTTACATTAAGAGTTAATGTGATATCAGCATATGTTACCAGTGAGATAGCTTACATTAAGAGTTAATGTGATATCAGCATATGTTACCGGTGAGATAGCTTACATTAAGAGTTAATGTGATATCAGCATATGTTACCGGTGAGATAGCTTACATTAAGAGTTAATGTGATATCAGCATATGTTACCGGTGAGATAGCTTACATTAAGAGTTAATGTGATATCAGCATATGTTACCGGTGAGATAGCTTACATTAAGAGTTAATGTGATATCAGCATATGTTACCGGTGAGATAGCTTACATTAAGAGTTAATGTGATATCAGCATATGTTACCAGTGAGATAGCTTACATTAAGAGTTAATGTGATATCAGCATATGTTACCGGTGAGATAGCTTACATTAAGAGTTAATGTGATATCAGCATATGTTACTGGTGAGATAGCTTACATTAAGAGTTAATGTGATATCAGCATATGTTACCAGTGAGATAGCTTACATTAAGAGTTAATGTGATATCAGCATATGTTACCGGTGAGATAGCTTACATTAAGAGTTAATGTGATATCAGCATATGTTACCGGTGAGATAGCTTACATTAAGAGTTAATGTGATATCAGCATATGTTACCGTGAGATAGCTTACATTAAGAGTTAATGTGATATCAGCATATGTTACCAGTGAGATAGCTTACATTAAGAGTTAATGTGATATCAGCATATGTTACCAGTGAGATAGCTGGCATTAAGAGTTAATGTGATATCAGCATATGTTACCAGTGAGATAGCTTACATTAAGAGTTAATGTGATATCAGCATATGTTACGGTGAGATAGCTTACATTAAGAGTTAATGTGATATCAGCATATGTTACCGGTGAGATAGCTTACATTAAGAGTTAATGTGATATCAGCATATGTTACCAGTGAGATAGCTTACATTAAGAGTTAATGTGATATCAGCATATGTTACCAGTGAGATAGCTTACATTAAGAGTTAATGTGATATCAGCATATGTTACCGGTGAGATAGCTTACATTAAGAGTTAATGTGATATCAGCATATGTTACCGGTGAGATAGCTTACATTAAGAGTTAATGTGATATCAGCATATGTTACCAGTGAGATAGCTTACATTAAGAGTTAATGTGATATCAGCATATGTTACCAGTGAGATAGCTTACATTAAGAGTTAATGTGATATCAGCATATGTTACTGGTGAGATAGCTTACATTAAGAGTTAATGTGATATCAGCATATGTTACCGGTGAGATAGCTTACATTAAGAGTTAATGTGATATCAGCATATGTTACCAGTGAGATAGCTCACATTAAGAGTTAATGTGATATCAGCATATGTTACCAGTGAGATAGCTGACATTAAGAGTTAATGTGATATCAGCATATGTTACTGGTGAGATAGCTTACATTAAGAGTTAATGTGATATCAGCATATGTTACCTGTGAGATAGCTTACATTAAGAGTTAATGTGATATCAGCATATGTTACTGGTGAGATAGCTCACATTAAGAGTTAATGTGATATCAGCATATGTTACCTGTGAGATAGCTCACATTAAGAGTTAATGTGATATCAGCATATGTTACCGGTGAGATAGCTTACATTAAGAGTTAATGTGATATCAGCATATGTTACCCATGAGATAGCTTACATTAAGAGTTAATGTGATATCAGCATATGTTACTGGTGAGATAGCTTACATTAATAGTTAATGTGATATCAGCATATGTTACTTGTGAGATAGTTTACATTAAGAGTTAATGTGATATCAGCATATGTTACTGGTGAGATAGCTTACATTAAGAGTTAATGTGATATCAGCATATATTACCGGTGAGATAGCTCACATTAAGAGTTAATGTGATATCAACATATGTTACCAGTGAGATAGCTTACATTAAGAGTTAATGTGATATCAGCATATGTTACTGGTGAGATAGCTGACATTAAGAGTTAATGTGATATCAGCATATGTTACTGGTGAGATAGCTCACATTAACAGTTAATGTGATAGCATATGTTACCGGTGAGATAGCTTACATTGAGAGTTAATGTGATATCAGCATATGTTACTGGTGAGATAGCTCACATTAAGAGTTAATGTGATATCAGCATATGTTACAGTTGAGATAGCTCACATTAAGAGTTAATGTGATATCAGCATATGTTACCAGTGAAATAGCTTACATTAAGATTTAATGTGATATCAGTATATGTTACCGGTGAGATAGCTCACATTAAGAGTTAATGTGATATCAGCATATGTTACCTGTAAAATAGCTCACGTTAAGAGATAATGTGATATCACCATATGTTACCGGTGAGATAGCTTACATTATGAGTTAATGTGATATCAGCATATGTTACCGGTGAGATAGCTTACATTAAGAGTTAATGTGATATCAGCATATGTTACCTCTGAGATAGCTTACATTATGAGTTAATGTGATATCAGCATATTTTACCGGTGAGATAGCTTGCATTAAGAGTTAATGTGATATCAGCATATGTTACCGATGAGATAGCTTACATTAAGAGTTAATGTGATATCAGCATTTGTTACCGGTGAGATAGCTTGCATTAAGGGTTAATGTGATATCAGTATATGTTACCGGTGAGATAGCTTACATTAAGAGTTAATGTGATATCAGCATATATTACTGGTGAGATAGCTTACATTAAGAGTTAATGTGATATCAGCAAATGTTACCGGTGAGACAGCTTATATTAAGAGTTAATGTGATATCAGCATATGTTACCGGTGAGACAGCTTACATTAAGAGTTAATGTGACATCAGCATATATTAACAAAAAAAGTGGTAGTGCACCAAAACGAAACCAAAAAATCCTTTAAGGTGCAAAAATAAGAGACGAGGATATATACCAAAACCGAGTTTTATTGTCCAAAATGTAAAAGCACAAGCCAAACTGCGTAAAATCATAAAAGCCTTTAACATACACTACAGCGTTTTCATCTTGTTTAATAGACTTCATCAGATAATCACCATTACAAATGGAACCATATTTATAGTAAAACCATTTAAATAAATGAAAGCTTGTTATGCTAATTAAATAAAATTTAAAGAAACATTTGCATAAAAATACTGGCAAAAGGACTTCCTCTCATATGTATATCTTAATTCATTTAGACAATGAAATAAACCAGTGTTCTTTAATGATACAGTTCAGTGTGTGATTGTTAAAAAACTTTTTCTTAAAAATACCTTTTAAAAAACTTGATATTTTTGCTTACTTTTGTATTTAATATACAATGTTCATTCATTGTAAACCTGATATAATGCCAATCCTTATGAATTAATGCCATCTTGTGGCCACTTTGAAAACTGTTTCTCTAACCTTAAAGCTTAGCTGCCCTTAATTTTAATAAAGGTTTTATGGTAATGAATTTGTTTAAACCTGGGGGTTGGTCTGCTTGGAGAGTTATTTGCCACCATAACTCTCTAAATTCAATCATATCTTCCGAAGGACCCCCCCCTCATATTAACTTTAACTTGTTCTAAAACCATAAAACCATATGTGGCATCTTTACAGTCTTCACTATGTTTAAAAAGGGCATTGGTTTCTTTCCTTACTAATATTTCGTAAGTATGTTCATATATCTTCTTTTTAATTTTCCTTTCTGACTTACCCACATAAAAAGACCCACATTTTTTACAGAGGGCTAAATATATTATCCCCTTGGTTTCACAATTATAATATTCTAAACTACAAATCCACCTGTTCTTACTCTCTAAGTAATACCTCTCAATATTAAGAATATAGGGGCACTGATTACATCGGCCACATTTGTAGGTACCCTGTCTACCCTTGTTAGTCATCACTCCATGTTTATTCTCTAAAATACCCTTAATACTACTAGAGTTTTTGTAAATTATTTTGTGTGAGATATGGGCTAGATTTTCTATATCCGAAATAGACACAAATATTTGCCATTCTCTCAAGAATATCCTTTTAACTTAATTATTTACACCATTATATTTTAGTATTAAGGCTTGTTCAAAATTTTCCCCTTGTTCTTCTCTATTACCTTTGTCCAAATTAATGCCATTATTCATAATAGGTTTAAACTTAGTTAACCTTCCTTTAACCACTTCTTCTCTAAACATGGTTGTAAAATTCAAAGGGTACCCTCTCTCCAAAACATCTTTTGAAGTAGCTCCCATTCCTTAAAAAAAATACTTTCTGCACTTGTCATTCTGCTACCTCTCACAAATTGTCCCTTAACAATATTCTTACAGTGCATAGGATGGGCGCTTTCATAATGAAGAAAGGAATTACAAAACATCGGTTTTCTATATATTCTACTTTCAAAATGTGCGCCTTCTTTGTATATTTCAATGTCTAGGTATACCATTTTATGTTCAGAAATGTTATGCGTAAACTTTAAAAATTTAGTTGTATTATTAATATAACTCATAAATTCTTTCAATCTAACTTCATCTGTAGTCCAAAAGATTGCTATATCATCAAGAAACCTACGATATAGTGTCCAACAATCTTTATACTTTGTATTAAAGATGTATTTTTCTTCCCATTTAATTAAAACTAGGTTAGCGTAGGTGGGAACGCAGGCTGCTCCCACTGCTACGTCTTGCGTTTGTTTATCAAATTCACCATTGAAATATATAAAATTGTTTTTTAAAATTAAATCTTTTAACCATATACAAACTAGTTTTTCATTATGTGTTAATGCCCTGTCTTCATATAAAACTTCTTCCAATAATTCCATCCCTTCTTTATAGGGTATGGAGGAAAAAAGGTCAATTATGTCTATTGTTACAAATAAAAGATTGACATGGTATAATTCATCTGAAACTTCTCTTAATAAGTCCCAGGAGTCCCTAAGTACAGTATTATTGTTAAGCCAAAGATTTTTTAGTTTTTGATCAATATATTTAGCCATACCATAAGTTTTAGACCCTTCTGCTGATACAATTGGTCTAAGCGGGGGATCCCATACACATTTATGGATCTTGGGTATACCAGAAATAGTAGGTGTTTTAGGTTTGTCTACCTTCAGATATAGATAAGTGTTGTGGTCAATCAGTTCCTCATATAACAGTTCTTTTAAACTGTAATCTATTTTACTATATGCAATATTTATCTCATTTAGGGAAACGTTCGTATATCTAGAATCGTCCCATAATATAGAGTGCATCTTACTTTCATATATTATATTTTCCATAAATACCACTCCACCCCCCTTATCTAATTTCATAACCCTAAGGTTCTTATCTCCTTTCAACTCGTACAATAGTTCCTTTTCTACTTTACTTAAGTTCCCCTTAGCCCACATCTTGTTCTGTTCTTTCCTAATTTGCAGTTCCAGCACCTTTTCTAGATTTTTCAGTTGTGGTGTAAGGGGGGATTAAAGGTACTTTTACGTTTAAATTTCTCCATGCCCCCATCCTGATTTTTTTGATAATAGAATGTTTAGATTTACCTTTCTCAAAAACAACTTAATGTCTAGTAGACTCCTGGAAATGTCACCCTTTTTATATAGGATGAACTTAAAACCTTTAGAAAGTAACGTGAAGTGTTCCTTTTTTATTACTGTATCACTAAAATTGTATATTGAAAAATTATTATATATATTCTTATTTCCTTCAATCAAAATTCCGTGTTCACTTTCACTAGTGGGGGGGGCTGGGTGATTGTACTTTAATATCTCCCCCCTCTCATCTGAAAATGTGTGTCCTGTGGACCCTTCTTATTAATCAATCTCTCTGATCTACATAAAGGGGGTTATTCTCTATCGTATTCCTGACAATCTTCATAAACTATACTAACATTTCCTTCATTTTCCTCAGGGACCATGTCATTCCTGTATCCATCTATTCTAATATGGTTGTATGAAGGTTTAGGATAACTAGTTTTGTTATTATATTCCCTTATGTCCCTTTCCAGTTTGTTCATTTTCCTATTAACCAATTCATCACACCTTTTATCAATTTCATCTCTTAAACCAAACTATTTAGCCTTTTCCTCCTCAATGCTAAATATTAAATCTGTCTTAATATGTTGGTCTATCTCCTCTTATTTCTTTTTGTAACAATTCTAGGCACCTTGTGTTTTCTCTAATCATTAGTCTTAACATATCTAAGCCACATTTATTAAAAAGTTCTATAAGCTCATTATAGAACTCAGAATCACATTGCACATTGTTGGGAAGTTTACGTATTCAAAGTCCCTTAGGGACTACTTCCCTTAAAATACATTCATTTAAATATTCATTCTCTATAACATATGTTCGATATTTGTGCATCTTTTTATACAAATTATCCAATTTAGTCCGATAAGAAACGCCAGTCCCATTGTATTTAACTGAATTAATCTTAGTTCTAAAAGAATATTTAGCTTGCAGCTAATCCTTAGTCTCTTTAGAAACATTAGTTTGAACAGTACCTGTAGGAATGGCCCTAGCGTCCGTTTTTGTGTTTCCTTTTCTAGAATTTGTGTCTCTGATCTCATTAGCTCCATTTTGGAGTACTTTAGGAGTGTTTGCTGGATCAAAGGTAGGACTATGAAACTCGTTGGGTTGGCCGACGTCCTGAAAAACGCCCATAAGCTCCCTTGGATGTTCATGCTGCCTTCTTAAGCCTTCAGTTCCTGGTACATGACGCTGAGCCAAATTCCCATAAATTGTGACGAGCGATTGGCTAAGGGGGGTTAGCAGGTCAATCAATTCAGTTAATTGCCCAATAAGCTTGTGAGATTGACCTGTTTCGTCCAGCCCCCTAACTTCAGTTGTTGGTAACGTATCCATCTCTCGTCCATCCCACAGTCACAGTAAAACAACAAAAAAAGTGGTAATGCATCAAAACAAAACCAATAAATCCTTCAAGGTGCAAAAATAAGAGATGAGGATATATACCACAACCGAGTTTTATTGTCCAAAATGTAAAAGCACAAGCCAAACAGCGTAAAATCATAAACGCATTTAACATACACCACAGCGTTTTTGTCTTGTTTAATAGACTTCATCGGATAATCACCATTACAAATAGAACCATATTTATAGTAAAACCATTTAAGTAAACGAAAGCTTGTTATGCTAATTAAATAAAATTTAAAGAAACACTTGCATAAAAATACTGGCAAAGGGACTTCTTCTCATATGTATATCTTAATTCATTTAGACAATGAAATAAACCAATGTTCTTCAATGATACAGTTCAGTGTGTGATTGTTAAAAAACTTTTTGTTAAAAAACCTTTTAAAAACTTGATATGTCTGCTTACTTTTGTATTTAATATACAATGTTCATTCATTTTAAACCTGACATAATGCCAATCCTTATTAATTACTGCCATCTAGTGGCCACTTTGAAAACCGTTTCTCTAACCTTAAAGCTTAGCTGCCCTTAATTTTAATAAAGGTTTTATGGTAATTAATTAATTTAAACCTGGGGGTTGGTCTGCTTGGAGAGTTATTTGCCACCATAACTCTCTAAATTAAATCATATCTTCCCAAGGACCCCCCTGATATTAACTTTAACTTGTTCTAAAACCATAAAACCATATGTGGCATCTTTACATTCTTCACTGTTTAAAAAGGGCATTGGTTTCTTTCCTTACTAATATTTCATAAGTATGTTCATATATCCTCTTTTTAAGTTTCTTTTCTGACTTCCCCACATAAAAAAGTCCCACATTTTTTTACAGAGGGCTAAATATATTATCCCCTTGGTTTCACAATTTTAATATTCTAAACTACAAATCCACCTCTTCCTACTCTCTAAGTAATACCTCTCAATGTTAAGAATATAGGGACATTGATTACATCAGCCACATTTATAGGTACCATGTCTACCCTTGTTAGTCATCACTCCATGTTTATTCTCTAAAATATCCTTAATACTACTAGAGATTTTGTAAATTATTTTGTGTGAGATATGGGCTAGATTTTCTATATCCGAAATAGACACAAATCTTTACCATTATCACAAGAATATCCATTTAACATAATTATTTACACCATTATATTCTAGTATTAAGTCTTGTTCAAATTTTTCCCATTGTTCTTCTCTATTACCTTTGTCCAAATTAATGCCATTATTTATAATAGGTTTAATCTTAGTAGACCTTCCTTTAACCACTTCTTCTCTAAACATGGTTATAAAATTCAAAGGGTACCCTCTCTCCAAAAACATCTTTTGAAGTAGCTCACATTCCTTAAAAGAATCACTTTCTGCACTAGTCATTCTGCTACCTCTCACAAATTGTACCTTAACAATATTCTTCTTACAGTGCATAGGACGTGCACTTTCATAAAGAAGAAAGGAAATACAAAACGTCGGTTTTCTAGACAATAAAACTCGGTTGTGGTATATATCCTCATCTCTTATTTTTGCACCTTGAAGGAAATATCAGCATATATTACCGGTGAGTTAGCTTACATTAAGAGTTAATGTGATATCAGCATATGTTACTGGGGAGACAGCTTATATTAAGAATTAATGTGATATCAGCATATGTTACCGGTGAGATAGCTTGCATTAAGAGTTAATGTGATATCAGCATATGTTACCGGTGAGATAACTTGCATTAAGAGTTAATGTGATATCAGCATAAGTTACCGGTGAGATAGCTTACATTAAGAGGTAATGTGATATCAGCAAACATTACCAGTGAGATAGCTTACATTAAGATTTAATGTGATATCCGCATGTGTTACCGGTCAGATAACTGGCATTAAGAGTTAATGTGATATCAGAATATGTTACCAGTGAGATAGCTAGCATTAAGAGTTAATGTGATATCAGCATATGTTAACGGTGAGATAGCTGGCATTAAATGTTAAAGTGATATCAGCATATGTTACCGGTGAGATAGCTTGCATTAAGAGGTAATGTGATATCAGCATATGTTACCGGTGAGATAGCTGGCATTAAGAGTTAATGTGATATCAGCATATGTTATCAGAGGGATAGCTTACATTGAGGTAATGTGATATCAGCATATGTTACCGGTAAGATAGCGTGCATTGAGTTAATGTGATATCAGCATATGTTAACGGTGAGATAGCTTACATTGTGTTAATGTGATATCAGCATATGTTACCAGTTAGATAGCTTACATTAAGAGTAATTGTGATATCAGCATATGTTACCAGTAAGAAAGGTTACATTAAGATTTAATGTGATATCAGCATATTTTACCGGTGAGATAGCTTGCATTAAGAGTTAATGTGATATCAGCATATGTTACTGGTGAGATAGCTTGCATTAAGAGTTACTGTGATATCAGCATACGCTACCGGTGAGAAAGCTTACATTAAGAGTTAATGTGATATCAGCATATGTTACCGGTGAGATAGCTTACATTATGAGTTAATGTGATATCAGCATAAGTTACCAGTGAGATATCTTACATTAAGAGTTAATGTGATATCAGCATATGTTACCGGTGAGATAGCTGGCATTAAGAGTTAATGTGATATCAGCATATGTTACCGGTGAGAAAGCTGGCATTAAGAGTTAATGTGATATCAGCATATGTTACCAGTGAGATAGCTTGCATTAAGAGTTAATGTGATATCAGCATATGTTACCGATGAGATGACGTACATTAGGAGTTATTGGAATATTAGCATATGCTACCGGTGAGATAGCTTACATTAAGAGTTAATGTGATATCAGCATAAGTTACCGGTGAGATAGCTGACATTAAGAGTTAATACGATATCAGCATATGCTACCGGTGAGATAGCTTACATTAAGAGGTAATGTGATATCAGCATATATTACCAGTGAGATAGCTCACATTAAGAGTTAATGTGATAATAGCATATGTTACTGGTGAGATAGCTTATGGTAAGAGTTAATGTGATATCAGCATATGTTACCGGTGAGATAGCTTACATTGAGAGTTAATGTAATATCAGCATATATTACCGGTGAGATAGCTCACATTAAGAGTTAATGTGATATCAGAATATGTTACCTGTGAAATAGCTCACATTAAGAGATAATGTGATATCACCATATGTTACCGGTGAGATAGCTTACATTATGAGTTAATCTGACATCAGCATATGTTACCTCTGAGATAGCTTACATTACGAGTTAGTGTGATTTCACCATATTTTACCAGTGAGATAGCTCACATTAACAGTTAATGTGATATCAGCATATGTTACCGGTGAGACAGCTTATATTAAGAGTTAATGTGATATACGCATATGTTACCATTGAGACAGCTTACATTAAGAGTTAATGTGATATCAGCATATGTTACCAGTGAGATAGCTTACATTAAGAGTTAATGTGATATCAGCATATATTACCGGTGAGTTAGCTTACATTAAGAGTTAGTGTGATATCAGCATATGTTAACGGTGAGATAGCATACATTAAGTGTTAATGTGATATCAGCATATGTTACTGGTGAGATAGCTTACATTAAGAGTTAATGTGATATCAGCATATGTTACCAGTGAGACAGCTTATATTAATGTGATATACGCATCTGTTATCGTTGAGACAGCTTACATTAAGAGTTAATGTGATATCAGCATATGTTACCGGTGAGATAGCTTACATTAAGAGTTAATATGATATCAGCATACGTTACAGGTGAGATAGCTGGCATTAACAGTTAATGTGATATCAGCATATGTTACCGGTGAGATAGCTGGCATTAAGAGTTAATGTGATATCAGCATGTTACCGGTGAGATAGCTTACAATAAGAGGTAATGTGATACCTGGCTATGATACTGGTGAGACAGCTTTTATTAAGAGTTAATGTGATATCAGCATATGTTGCCAGTGAGATAGCTTACATTAAGAGTTAATGTGATATCAGCATATGTTACTGTTGAGATAGTTTACATTAAGAGTTAATGTTATTTCAGCATATGTTACCAGTGAGATAGCTGGCATTAAGAGTTAATGTGATATCAGCATATGTTACTGGTGAGAAAGTTGGCAGTAAGAGTTAATGTAATATCAGCATATTATACCAGTAAGATAGCTTATATTAAGCGTTAATGTGGTATCAGCATTTGTTACCGGTGAGAAAGATCACATTAAGAGTTAATGTGATATCGGCATATGTTACTAGTGAGATAGCTGACATTAAGACTTAATGTGATATCAGCATATGTTAACGGTGAGATAGCTTACATTGAGTTAATGTGATATCAGCATATGTTACCTGTGAGATAGCTTGCATTAAGAGTTAAAGTGATATCAGCATATGTTACCGGTGAGATAGCTTGCATTAAGAGTTAATGTGATACCAGCATATTTTACCGGTAAGAAAGCCTGCATTAAGAGTTAATGTGATATCAGCATATGTTACCGGTGAGATAGCTTACATTAAGAGTTAATGTGATATCAGCATATATTACCCGTGAGATATCTCACATTAAGAGTTAATATGATATCAACATATGTTACAGGTGAGATAGCTAACATTAAGAGTTAATGAGATCAGCATATGTTACTGGTGAGATAGCTCACATTAACAGTTAATCTGATAGCATATGTTACTGGTGAGATAGCTCACATTAAGAGTTAATGTGATATCAGCATATGTTCAGTTGAGATAGCTCGCATTAAGAGTTAATGTGATATCAGCATATGTTACCAGTGAGATAGCTTACTTTAAGAGTTAATGTGATATCAGCGTATGTTACCGGTGAGATAGCTCACATTAAGAGTTAATGCGATATCAGCATATGGTACCTGTGAGATAGCTTGCATTTAGAGTTTATGTGATATCAGCATATATTACCGGTGAGATTGCTTGCATTAAGAGTTACTGTGATATCAGCATATGTTATTGGTGAGATAGCTTGCATTAAGAGTTAATGTGATATCAGCATATCTTACCGGTGAGATAGCTCGCATTAAGAGTTAATGTGATATCCGCATATGTTACCGGTGAGATAGCTCGCATTAAGAGTTAATGTGATATCATCAATGTTATCTGTGAGATAGCTTACAATAAGAGTTAACGTGATATTAGGATATGCTATCAGTGAGATTTCTTACATTAATAGTTAACGTGATTTCAGCATAAGTAACCAGTGAGATAGCTTGCATTAAGAGTTAATGTGATATTAGCATAAGTCACCAGTGAGATAGCTTACATTAAGACTTAATTTGATATCAGCATATTTTACAGGTGAGATAGCTGGCATTAAGAGTTAATGTGATATCAGCATATGTTACCGGTGAAGTAGCTTGCATTAAGAGTTAAAGTGATATCAGCATATGTTACCGGCTAGGTAGCTTAAAATAAGAGGTAATGTGATACCAGCATATGATACCGGTGAGATAGCTTATATTAAGAGTTAATGTGATATCAGCATATGTTACAGGTGAGATAGCTTACATTAAGAGTTAATGTGATATCAGCATATGTTACCGGTGACGTAGCTGGCATTAAAAGTTAATGTGATATCAGCATATGTTACCGATGAGATAGCTGGCATTAAGAGTTAATGTGATATCAGCATATGTTACCGGTGAGAAAGCTGGCATTAAGAGTTAATGTAATATCAGCATATTATACCGGTGAGATAGCTTATATTAAGAGTTAATGTGATGTCAACATATGTTACCGGTGAGACAGCTGGCATTAAGAGTTAATGTGGTATCAGCATATGTTACCGGTGAGAAAGATCACATTAAGAGTTAATGTGATATCAGCATATGTTACCAGTGAGATAGCTGACATTAAGACTTAATGTGATATCAGCATATGTTAACGGTGAGATAGCTTGCATTAAGAGTTAATGTGATACCAGCATATTTTACCGGTAAGAAAGCCTGCATTAAGAGTTAATGTGATATCAGCATATGTTACCGGTGAGATAGCTTACATTAAGAGATAATGTGATATCAGCATATGTTACCCATGAGATAGTTTACATTCATGGTTAATGTGATATCAGCATACGTTACCGGTAAGATAGCTTACATTAAGATTTAATGTGATATCAGCATATGTTACTGGTGAGATAGCTCACATTAACAGTTAATGTGATAGCATATGTTACCGGTGAGATAGCTTACATTGAGAGTTAATGTGATATCAGCATATATTACTGGTGAGATAGCTCACATTAAGAGTTAATGTGATATCAGCATATGTTACAGTTGAGATAGCTCGCATTAAGAGTTAATGTGATATCAGCATATGTTACCAGTGAGATAGCTTATGTTAAGATTTAATGTGATATCAGTATATGTTACCGGTGAGATAGCTTGCATTAAGAGTTAATGTGATATCAGCATATGTTACCAGTGAGATAGCTTACGTTAAGATTTAATGTGATATCACCATATGTTACCGGTGGGATAGCTTACATTAATAGTTAATGTGATAGCATAGTTTACCTCTGAGATAGCTTACATTACGAGTTAGTGTGATATCAGAATTTGTTACCGGTGAGATAGCTCACATTATGAGTTAATTTGATATCAGCATATGTTTCCTGTAAAATAGCTTACATTAAGAGATAATGTGATATCACTATATGTTACCGGTGAGATAGCTTACATTAAGAGTTAATGTGATATCAGCAAATGTTACCGGTGAGATAGCTTAAATTAAGAGTTAATGTGATATCAGAATATGTTACCAGTGAGATAGCTTACATTAAGCGTTAATGTGATATCAGCATATGTTACCGCTGAGATAGCTTAAATGAAGATTAGCTTAAATGAAGATTTAATTTGATATCAGCATATGTTACCGGTGAGATAGCTTACATTAAGAGTTAATGTGATATCAGCAAATGTTACCGGTGAGATAGCTTAAATTAAGAGTTAATGTGATATCAGAATATGTTACCGGTGAGATAACTTGCATTAAGATTTAATGTGATATCAGCATACGCTACCGGTAAGATAGCTTACATTAAGAGTTAATTTGATATCAGCATAAGTTACCGGTGAGATAGCTTACATTAAGAGTTAATGTGATATCAGCAAACGTTACCAGTGAGATAGCTTACATTAAGAGTTAATGTGATATCCGCATATGTTACCGGTCAGATAGCTGGCATTAAGAGTTAATGTGATATCAGAATATGTTACCAGTGAGATAGCTAGCATTAAGAGTTAATGTGATATCAGCATATGTTACCGGTGAGATAGCTGGCATTAAGTGTTAATGTGATATCAGCATATGTTACCAGTGAGATAGCTTGCATTAAGAGGTAATGTGATATCAGCATATGTTACGGTGAGATAGCTGGCATTAAGAGTTAATGTGATATCAGCATATGTTACCGGTGAGATAGCTTGCATTGAGTTAATGTGATATCAGCATATGTTACGGGTGAGATGGCTTACATTAAGAGTTATTGGGATATCAGCATATGCTACCAGTGAGATAGCTTACATTAAGAGTTAAAGGGATATCAGCATATTATACCGGTGAGATAGCTTATATTAAGAGTTTGTTACCGGTGAGAACTCTGGCATTAAGAGTTATTGTATCAGCATATGTTACCGGTGAGAAAGATCACTTTAAAAGTTAATGTGATATCAGCATATGTTACCAGTGAGATAGCTTACATTCAGGGTTAATGTGATATCAGCATATGTTACCAGTGAGATAGCTTACATTAAGAGATAATGTGATATCAGCATATGTTACCAGTGAGATAGCTTACATTCACGGTTAATGTGATATCAGCATATGTTACCAGTGAGATAGCTTACATTAAGAGATAATGTGATATCAGCATATGTTACCAGTGAGATAGCTTGCATTAAGAGTTAATATGATATCAGCATATGTTACTGGTGAGATAGCTGATATTAAGAGTTAATGTGATATCAGCATATGTTACTGGTGAGATAGCTCACATTAACAGTTAATGTAATAGCATATGTTACCAGAGAGATAGCTGATATTGAGAGTTAATTTGATATCAGCATATGTTACTGGTGAGATAGCTCGCATTCAGGGTTAATGTGATATCAGCATATGTTACCTGTGAAATAGCTTATGTTAAGATTTAATTTGATATCAGTATATGTCACCGGTGTGATAGCTCACATTTAGAGTTAAAGTGATATCAGTATATGTTACCTGTAAAATAGCTCACATTAAGAGATAATGTGATATCACCATATGTTACCGATGAGATAGCTTGCATTATGAGTTAATGTGATATCAGCATATGTTACCGGTGAGAAAGCTCACATTAAGTGTTAATGTGATATCAGCATATGTTACCTCTGACATAGCGTACATTACGAGTTAGTGTGATATCAGCATAGTTTACCCGTGAGATAGCTTACATTAAGAGTTAACGTAATATCAGCATATGTTACCGGTGAGATAGCTTACATTAAGAGTTAATGTGATATCAGCATTTGTTACCGGTGAGATAGCTTGCATTAAGGGTTAATGTGATATCAGTATATGTTACCAGTGAGATAGCTTACATTAAGAGTTAATGTGATATCAGTACATATTACTGGTGTGATAGCTTACATTGAGAGTTAATGTGATATCAGCAAATGTTACAGGTGAGATAGCTTACATTCACGGTTAATGTGATATCAGCATATGTTAGCGATGAGATAGCTTACATTAAGAGTTAATGTGATATCAGCATATATTACCCGTGAGATAGCTCACATTAAGAGTTAATGTGATATCAACATATGTTACCGGTGAGATAGCTTACATTAAGAGTTAATGTGATATCAGCATATGTTACTGGTGAGATAGCTCACATTAACAGTTAATGTGATAGCATATGTTAGCGGTGAGATAGCTTACATTGAGAGTTAACATGACATCAGCATATGTTACCAGTGAAATAGCTTACGTTAAGATTTAATGTGATATCAGTATATGTTACCAGTGAGATAGCTCACATTAAGAGTTAATGTGATATCAGCATATGTTACCTCTCTCGGATAGCTTACATTATGAGGTAATGTGATATCAGCATACGCTACCGGTGAGATAGCTCAAATTAAGAGTTAATGTGATATCAGCATAAGTTATCGGTGAGATACCTTACATTAAGAGGTAATGTGATATCAGCATATGTTACCGGTAAGAAAGGTTACATTAAGACTTAATGTGCTATCAGCATATCTAATAGCTTACATTAGGATTTAATGTGATATCAGTATATGTTACCGGTGAGTTAGCTCACGTTAAGAGATGATGTGATATCACCATATGTTACCGGTGAGATAGCTTACATTTTGAGTTAATGTGATATCAGCATATGTTACCGGTGAGATAGCTTATATTAAGAGTTAATGTGATATCATCATATGTTAACTCTGAGATTGCTTACATTACGAGTTAGTGTAATATCAGCATATTTTACCGGTGAGATAGCTTGCATTAAAAGTTAATGTGATATCAGCAGATATTACTGGTGAGATAGCTTACATTAATAGTTAATGTGATATCAGCAAATGTTACTGATGACACAGCTTATATTAAGAGTTAATGTGATATCAGCATATGTTATCGGTGAGATAGCTTACATTAAGAGTTAATGTGATATCAGCATATGTTACCTGTAAAATACATCACGTTAAGAGATAATGTGATATCACCAGATGTTACAGGTGAGATAGCTTACATTATGAGTTATTGTGATATCAGCATATTTTACCGGTGAGATAGCTTGCATTAAAAGTTAATGTGATATCAGCAGATATTACTGGTGAGATAGCTTACATTAATAGTTAATGTGATATCAGCAAATGTTACTGATGACACAGCTTATATTAAGAGTTAATGTGATATCAGCATATGTTATCGGTGAGATAGCTTACATTAAGAGTTAATGTGATATCAGCATATGTTACCGGTGAGATAGCTTACATTGAGAGTTTATGTGATATCAGCATATGTTACCGGTGAGATAGCTCACATTAAGAGTTAATGTGATATCAGCATACGCTACCGGTGAGATAGCTCACATTAAGAGTTAATGTGATATCAGCATATGTTACCGGTGAGATAGCTTGCATTAAGAGTTAATGTGATATCAGCATATGTTACTGGTGATATAACTTCCATTAAGAGTTAATGTGATATCAGCATACGCTACCGGTGAGATAGCTTACATTGAGTTAATGTGATATCAGCATAAGTTACTGGTGAGATAGCTTACATTAAGAGGTAATGTGATATCAGCAAACGTTACCAGTGAGATAGCTTACATTAATATTTAATGTGATATCCGCTTGTGTTACTGGTGAGATAGCTTGCATTAAGAGTTAATGTGATATCAGCATATGTTACTGGTGAGATAGCTTACATTAAGAGGTAATGTGATTTCAGCATATATTACCGGTGAGATAGCTCACATTAAGAGTTAATATGATATCAGCATATGTTACTGGTGAGATAGCTTACGGTAAGAGTTAATGTGATATCAGCATATGTTACCGGTGAGATAGCTCACATTAAGAGTTAATGAGATATCAGCATATGTTACCAGTGAGATAGCTAACATTACGAGTTAATGTGATATCAGCATATGTTACCGGTGAGATAGCTTACATTAAGAGTTAATGTGATATCAGCATATGTTACCGTTGAGATACCTCGCATTAAGAGTTAATGTGATATCAGCATATGTTACCTGTGGAATAGCTCACATTACCAGTGAGACAGCATATATTAAGAGTTAATGTGATATATGCATCTGTTACCATTGAGACAGTTTACATTAAGAGTTAGTGTGATATCAGCATATGTTACCGGTGAGATAGCTGCCATTAACAGTTAATGTGATATCAGCATATGTTACCGGTGAGAGAGCTGGCATTCAGAATTAATGTGATATCAGTATATGTTACCGGTGAGATAGCTTGCATTAAGATTTAATGTGATATCAGCATATATTACCAGTGAGATGGCGTACATTACGAGTTATTGGGATATCAGCATATACTACCGGTGAGATAGCTTACATTAAGAGTTACTGTGATATCAGCATATGTTACCGGTGAGATAGCTTACGATAGAAGGTGATACCAGGATATGATACTGGTGTGATAGCTTTTATTAACCGTTAATGTGATATCAGCGTATGTTACCGGTGGGATAGCTTACATTAAGAGTTAATGTGATATCAGCATATGTTACCATTGAGATAGCTTACATTAAGTCTTAATGTGATATCAGCATAAGTTACCGGTGAGATAGCTGGCATTAAGAGTTAATGTGATATCAGCATATGTTACCGATGAGATAGCTGGCATTAAGAGTTAAAGTGATATCAGCATATGTTACCGGTGAGATAGCTGGCAGTAAGAGTTAATGTAATATCAGAATATTATACCAGTGAGATAGCTTACATTAAGAGTTAATGTGATGTTAGCATATGTTACCAGTGAGACAGCTGGCATTAAGAGTTAATGTGGCATCAGCATATGTTTCAGGTAAGAAAGATCACATTAAGAGTTAATGTGATATCAGCCTATGTTACCAGTGAGATAGCTGACATTAAGACTTAATGTGATATCGGCATATGTTAATGATGAGATAGCTTACATTGAGTTAATGTGATATCAACAAATGTTACCTGTGAGATAGCTTGCATTAAGAGTTAAAGTGATATCAGCATATGTTACCGGTGAGATAGCTTACATTCACGGTTAATATGATATCAGCATATGTTACCAGTGAAATTGCTTACATTAAGAGATAATGTGATATCAGCATATGTTACCGGGGAGTTAGCTTACATTCAGGGTTAATGTGATATCAGCATATGTTAGCAATGAGATAGCTTACATTAAGTGTTAATGTGATATCAGCATATGTTACCGGTGAGATTGCTGACATTGAGTTAATGTGATATCAGCATATGTTACTGGTGAGATAGCTCACATTGAGTTAATGTGATATCAGCATATGTTACAGTTGAGATAGCTCGCATTAAGAGTTAATGTGATATCAGCATATGTTACCAGTCAGATAGCTTACTTTAAGAGTTAATGTGATATCAGCATATGTTACCGGTGAGATAGCTCACATTAAGAATTAATTTGATTTCAGCATATTTTTCCTGTAAAATAGCTCACATTAAGAGATAATGTGATATCACCATATGTTACCGTTGAGATAGCTTACCATATGAGTTAATGTGATATCAGCATATGTTACCGCCGAAGTAGCTTACATTAAGATTTAATGTGATATCAGCATATATTACTGGTGAGATAGCTTACATTAAGAGTTAATGTGATATCAGCAAATGTTACTGGTAAGACAGCTTATATTAAGAGTTAATGTGATATCAGCATATGTTACCAGTGAGACAGCTTACATTAAGAGTTAATGTGACATCAGCATATGTTACCGGTGAGATAGCTTACATTATGAGATAATGTGATATCAGCATATATTACCAGTGTGTTAACTTACATTAAGAGTTAATGTGATATCAGCATATGTTAACGGTGAGAAAGCTTATATTAAGTGTTAATGTGATATCAGCATATGTTACCGGTGAGATAGCTTACATTAAGCGTTAATGTGATATCAGCATATGTTACCGGTAAGAAAGGTTACATTAAGATTTTATGTGATATCAGCATATTTTACCGATAAGATCACTTGCATTAAGAGTTAATGTGATATCTGCATATGTTACCGGTGAGATAACTTGCATTAAGATTTAATATGATAGCATACGCTACCGGTGAGATAGCTTACATTAAGAGTTAATGTGATATCAGCAAATGTTACCATTGAGATAGCTTACATTAAGAGTTAATGGGATATATGCATATGTTACCGTTCAGATAGTTGGCATTAAGAGTTAATGTGATATGAGAATATTTTACCAGTGAGATAGCTAGCATTAAGAGTTAATGTGTTATCAGCATATATTACCAGTGAGATAGCTTGCATTAAGAGGTATTGTGACATCAGCATATGTTACTGTGAGATAGCTGGTGTTAAGAGTTAATGTTATATCAGCATATGTTACCGGTGAGATAGCTTGCATTAAGAGTTAATGTGATATCAGCATGTGTTACCGATGAGATGGCTTACATTAAGAGTTAGTCGGATATCAGCATATGCTACCAGTGAGATAGCTTACATTAAGAGTTAATGTGATATCAGCATATGTTACCGGTGAGATAGCTTACAATAAGAGGTAATGTGATACCAGCATATGATACCGGTGAGATAGATTATATTAAGAGTTAATGTGATACCAGCATATGTTACCAGTGAGATAGATGACATTAAAACTTAATGTGATATCAGCATATGTTAACGGTGAGATAGCTTACATTAAGAGTTAATGTGATATCAGGATATGTTACTGGTGAGATGGCTTACATTAAGAGATAATGTGATATCAGCATATATTACCGGTGAGATAGGTCATATTAACAGTTAATGTGATATCAGATTAGGTTACCAATGAGATAGCTTACGGTAAGAGTTAATGTGATATCAACGTATGTTACCGGTGAAATAGCTAACATTATGAGTTAATGTGATATTAGCATATGTTACAGGTGAGAGAGCTTACGTTAAGAGTTAATGTGATATCAGGATATGTTACCGGTGAGATAGCTTACATTAAGAGATATTGTGATATCAGGATATGTTACCGGTGAGATAGCTTACATTACGAGATAATGTGATATTAGCATATGTTACCGGTGAGATAGCTTACATTAAGAGTTAATGTGATATCAACATATGTTTCCAGTGAGATAGCTTACATTAAGAGTTTTGTTGATATCCGCATATGTTACCGGTGAGATAGCTTACATTAAGAGTTAATGTGATATCCGCATATGTTACCGGTCAGATAGCTGGCATTAAGAGTTAATGTGATATCAGAATATGTTACCAGTGAGATAACTAGCATTAAAAGATAATGTGATGTCAGCTTATGTCACCAGTGATATAGCTAGCATTAAGTGTTAGTGTGATATCAGCATATGTTGCGAGTT